>NC_079897.1:13513338-13723872 GCF_024868665.1 Triplophysa rosa | reverse complement strand
GCCCTGCAGGCTTATTACAAAAACTCCAATTGGTCCAAAACGCGGCAGCTCGAGTTCTTACACGTACAAAAAAGTATGAACATATTAGCCCGGTTCTGTCAACCTTGCACTGGTTACCTATAAAGCATCGCGTTAACTTTAAAATCTTGCTTATTACCTATAAAGCCCTACATGGTTTAGCTCCTCAGTACTTGAATGAACTCCTTTTGTATTACAGTCCTTCACGTGCATTACGCTCTCAGGCGTCCTGTCAGTTGGTAATACCTAGAATTTCAAAATCAAGTGCAGGTGGTAGATCCTTTTCCTATCTAGCGCCTAAACTTTGGAATAGTCTTCCCTGCACTGTCCGGGAGGCAGACACACTCTGTCAGTTTAAATCTAGACTAAAGACGCATCTTTTTAATCTTGCATACACTACTCTTCCATAATATAAATCTTCAGAGGGTTTAGGCTGCATTAGTTAGATCAACCGGAACCAAAAACACAACTGATGTACTTGTTGCATCAAAGAGTACAGAACAGTACTCTACTCTCAGCCAGTCTTGTCTCATTGTTCCAAGGTTACCACAGCGAGCAGGATGCAGTTCATGGCCTGACCTGATGGTAGAGCGGAGAATGGGAAGTGGGGACCTGACAAGAGCTGAGATGATAGAGCTGGATAAAGAAGGACGCGGTCTCTTGACATGTCTTCACCACAAAATTTCAAATGCTATTAGATTATTAATGATAATCTTAAACTATAATTTATTTTATTATTAAGTTTATTTATTTTATTTAGCCTTGTTGTGCAAGTTCTCTGGAGCTTGTGCAGAGGCAGCAGCTTTTGCCAGAGGGGAACTGGAATCCCCTGGTTGGGCCTGGGTTCTCCTGAGGTTTTTTTTCTCGATTAGAGTTTTGGGTTCCTCGCCACCGTTTGCATACTGTTTGCACTATCTGCCTGACCGGGGGGGCTGCTTTAGAATTTTAAAATTTTACTTAATTAATATTGCATATAGGAATTTATAGTCTGTTATATTTGACCTGTGCTTCTCTCTCCTTTATCCTAAATGTGTGCTCTCACTGAGCGTGTGTGTGTGTGCGTACTTGTCTGTGTACGTACGTGTGTGTGTGTGTTGTGTGTGTGTGCGTGCGCATCCGTGTGTGTGTCTCTATGTCTATGTGTGTTAGTACGTGTGCATATTGTGTGTGTGGAGTGTTTTGTATGTGGGTATGTCTGTCTTCTGTGTTTTCAACCTTTTCTTGTTTTTGCAGGTACAACTTTAATTATTTTGCTTATAGTCAATATGTCTCATGTACAGCTGCTTTGTAACAATGAAAATTGTAAAAGCGCTATATAAATAAAGTTGAGTTGAGTATGTAAAAGCACTCTGGATTTTCTAATAACGAAGGCTAAAAATCGGTAAATTAAGGCAGTTAGACCTGATCAACATTATATCAATATAAAATTAATTATTAGCGAAGACACACCACCAAATAGTCTACATGTAAAAAAAACTCTTACCTTTTTAAGATTTTAAAGACAACCGTGAGGGTATTCTAACAAAACAATAAAGCCGTTCTCATTTACATCTTTTCAGTTTCTATTAAAAAGCGGCGATTTTGGCTATATTCTTTCACACAGCCTCTGTCTAGGTAACCATGTGCATATTTACAGACGAAATGTGTTCATGTTTACACATTCAAACAGTGGATAACAGTGACAGGCTGTTGGAAACATTGTTTTGTACTCATTTCATTCAGGAGTCACCTGTGGAATGTGCTGCTTCTTCATGCCGCTCACTGAGACGATCCCTGCATGGGGAAAGAGAGACCTTGCGCTCGCGGGGGAAATTTTCCAACTGAAAGCTAAAGTTTATCGGAAAGTCGCTTGATTTGTCGCATTGTGCTTCTCCTGAACAAAAGCTGCTAAAGGGCTTGTTAAAGTTACTAAATCAAGAGACAGACTTGCATTAGAAATAGTGTTGTTTTTGGCGGCCTGTTTTGATTTTAGTTTTAGTCTAGTCTTTGTGTCAAGCTGTCATTTTAGTTTTTATTAGTTTTAGTCACGTTCATACTCTTTTTAGTCTAGTCAAGTTTCAGTCGACTAAAAGTCTGAGCATTTTAGTCTTATTTTAGTCAGAATTATCAATGACTATTTTCGTCTAGTTTTAGTCGACGAAAACTGATGACATTTTAGTCTAGTTTTAGTCAATGAAAATTGTATTTTAGTCTCTTTTTAGTAATGCAATTCTATTTAACCCAGTCAGTATAGTATAAGTACCTAGTAGTAGCCTATAGACGAAACCAAAATTTTGTTTTAGCCAAACCCATTTCAAACAAGGTTATATTATTGTTACCTTTTAGACTCAAGAATACATCCATTCTTGACACGGAAGACGTCTGATTTGAATTTACGGCCATCGGAAGGGGTGGGAATCTCTAGGCACGTCAAGATGCGATTAGATTACGATTCAGAGGGCTGCGATGCGATGATAAAACGATTCTCGATGCATCTTTTTCCTATACAAATTTTCTTGCTGTGTGACTATTAAAATCAAAGTATTTGTCATAACCCAGGCCGATTTTACTTCCAATATCCTTTATTAATAAACAAATGGAAGTGATTTCGCAAGTCAACTGGAAGGTTACATTTGCCAGCATTGCAAAGAACCAACAGGAAAAGAGTGACTGCCCTCAGTGCCCTGTAGTAGCATACAGAATGTAGTAAATTAATGCAGACTATTTTGCACATAGCACTGGAACTAGAGAGGTTTAAAGTTATTATAGTTCACTAAAGTATTTTTTGTCTGAGTGTTAAATTTAACGGGACTTTTATTTTGACGGGACTTTGGGAAGACGCTTGAGTTTTTGTGTTTGCCGATAGCTTTACTCAAACAGTAAACGCTCGCAGATGATATTTAAATAACAGGATTCCGCTCCGCATCTAGGTTAAAGCATCAGACGAAATAACGTTGTAACATTTCGTCTCATCTCGTTTTGGTCAACCAAAATGAAGAGACATTTTAGCATAGTTTTTATTTTGTAAAGCACATTTAGTCTCGTTTTTATTAGTCAACAATATTGCATTATAAATTTAATTATAGTTATCGTCACATGACCAGCATTTACTTTGCGTCTCGTCTCGTTTTCGTCACGTGACAAATGTTTGTTGATGACCATATTTCGTCATAATTTTCGTTGACGAAAGCAACACTAGTTAGAAACACTGTTTTGTGTGCGCACTTGCGTGTGTGCGGCCAGAGAGGCACACGGCAGAATGAATATAGCGAAAACATTTTCTCCCCCTTTCTTGGGCCCCAAGCGCACATGGGCCCCTGGGCCTGTGCCCATAATGCCCATTGGATAATCTGGCCCTGCTGAGTATGCAATCTTGATTTATAGCTATGATATTCTTATTACTTTCTGGGTTTTCAACACAGGCCTACTAAAATATTAGGGCATCATCAAGTAACAGGATTCATTAAAATGATATGAAACAAATGTATGCTTTCATCAAAAGATAATGTTAAGACAGTGATGTTCGGTTGTTTTATTCCTGTAACAATATCTTGCATTTAGCAGACATGGAAGTCTGTATTACATGATGACATCATTTAGGTTGGTAAGCTCCGTTATTAAACCAAATATAAACATAAAAATTGAAATGTGCTTTGAATGGGTAAAATCTAAAAGAAAACGATAGCCTACTGGAAGATTCTAGCAATGTCCAGAAGTCACACCCCTCAGACCTCACCCTCCCACTACCAAGATCTGTAGGTTCTTACACCCATCTTTCCTTCGAAAGAGCAAATACAAAGACTAGAATTTGTGTATATGTTTATAATAAAAGAATACTTGTTTTTAAATGTAGCCTATCAAAATCAGAGCAGATCCACACTCCATTCATTTGCAACTGATATGATAAACTTCACAACGCATTGATATTCCACATAGCCTACTGTTATTTAGTTCAGCTTTGTTTTAAAATGTTGTTAAACATTCAATTGCCGTCGTTCATAGATGAGATTGTGACCTTTGGTCTAATTTCTCCCGAATTTGTTTTGCTTCGCTAATGGCTGCCCTGGTCTGGAAGCAAACAGTCGGTTTGCAGTTTCATAACACATATCAGAGTGGCCACAAACGAGCCGGAATTCTGACCAACAGAGGGATTGTGGGAGGGGAAGAATTTACTGCCACACGCTGGAGAAGGGATTACCCCATCAGATCAGAGTGAAGAGAGGCAGTAGGCTATGCTTACCATCCTCCCCTCAAGCCTCACAGAGCACATGAGCTCGGCCAAAATATATAACAACACATTAACACGGAAACACATGATGTTTTATGGGACAAAATGTGGCACAGCAGTACATAGAAACAGGGTGAACTTAAATATGTAAATTTTTTGAAGAGACTTTTGTACTTGCCAAACTTTAAAATGTGGACGTATTGTACAGAGAAATTAGTCGGTGTGAATTGTGTGTCAAACATTACAAAATGCTTGTATAACACTTAAGTAAAGTGTGTGATAAGCCAGCAACACTGAAGTATGTTAAATCATGAGAGGAAAGTTAAGATTCTCTGTATTAATAACTTGTTGGTGTACATTATATCTTAATAAATGAAGCAAGAACAGAATTTCCAAAAACAGTATTTCCAGTTACAGGAAACAGTGTGTCATGGTCCTGCCGTCTTGTTCATGATTTTCTAGTCTTGTGGCAGGATTGTGACAGATCCCTTATGTTTAGTGTGAGAAAGTCATGGGTTGTTTACCTTTGACATTCCATGTGCTTTCTCGTGTCTCGTCATTGGCCCCGCCCCTCTCGTTTCCCATATTGCTTCCCTGTCGTGTCTTATGTTCCTCACCTGCCCCTCGTAATCTTCCTTTGTTTGTCACCCTATAAAGTATCCTCGTGTCTATTGTCCTGTGCTTGTGTCCTTGTACTTGTACTCTTGTGCGTTTGTGCTTACCTGTCTGCCCCTACCTCGTGGAGTATTGCTGTTTGAGTTCGTTTTTGACTTATTCCTGTGCCTGTCAAGTGTGCTATCCGTTGGGTTATATTATTCTTATTTATTGAACCGTGTTTGTCTTGCCCCCTCGTAGGAGTTCTTTGTGTTATTGTATTTTTGCCTTTTAGTTATCCCCTGGGTGTTTTGTTTATTTAATAAATTCCTGTTAACCCATTCACTGCCGCTGCCTGCACTTGGGTTCTTTCCCACCTTTCGTGACACAGTGACTAGGATGTTTATGTCATTGAGATCAGAGAGTTCCCTGATGCGGTCTTTCATTTACTAATCTGCTCATTGCCAGTAATAAAGTCACCTTTGAGATGACATCATAACCGCTGGTTTTTGATAGATTTGATTATTGTGCATGGGCACAACCTGTAACCAAGACTTTGTGACCACAGTAGACTAAACATGAATGATATCGTCCAATTTAAAGTACATACAACAAACACTAAACCAAGGCCCTTTCACTGTAAAAATGATGTGTAATAAGAATTGTTCTACCACTGAAATAATTTTAGAGACATTATTTTAAGGTCGAAAAACGAAAAAAGTGTTGCTTTAAGTTGCAATAGATGCAGCACTGTAAAAAACACCCATAAAAACTGTAAAATTCCGGCAGTTGAGTTACCAGAAATAAAATTTGTCCCGTTATTTTACACCCAATTTGTAAATTTGCAGGCCCTTTCTGTTATTTAACATTTTACCACATTGCAAAAATTTGAAGATACTGTAAAACAGTAAAATTCTGGAAATGTTTAGTTGTAGTATAGTTGTTGGCTCTCATCAGACGTCCAACAACTCTCTGTAAAGCCAAAGGATAACAGGCTGAACTGCTAGGCCTCAAATACACAATGAAGAATCGTTAATTCTAGGTAAGTATACTCTGTTTTAGCAAATTGTTCGCAGTTGTGATGCACTTGTACATTTTGTTCCTTTGCTGTGGTGATTGCTTCATTGTTCCACATTTTCTGAGTCGCTTTGGATAAAAGTGTACAGGGCTGGAAATCTCAAGTTTTAAAATGACCTGTTTGGGAGATGTCTGAAAACCATGATGATGTAACAGTTCCTTGTCAAACCTTTTGGCAGGCAAAACTTATTTTAATGAGCCCCAAATGAACATTGTCAATTTGTAAAGTCACTTATGCTATCAGGCCTTTCTATCAGTTTTGTTCATCATGTGGAAAACTCAACGGCCAAACATTTGCCAGATCCAGCAGAGACAGCTGGAGAACAAGAATGACGAGTCAAGACATACACTCAAGGACGTGATGCAAGTGCAGTATAATCTTGCGTGACTAGCCAGTTTTTCCTAAGTGGAGCTAAACCTTTAAAATTTGGTTTGTAATAAAAACGTCTTGGTTACGGATGTAACCTCAGTTCCCTGATGGAGGGAACGAGACATTGTGTCGAACCGACAGAATGGGGTTTGTCTTGAGAACCTATCATCTTCTGAGTATTTAGAAAAGGCCAATGAAAATTTGCATGCTGGACTCCTCCCCTGATGTCCGGTATAAGAGGGAAGCCGGCGTGCTCATTCATTCACCTTTGGTCTGAGGAGCCTAAAGCATCCTCCCCCGACCGCTGGGGTGGGCGGCCAGTGTTGTGGCATGAGGGACACAACGTCTCGTTCCCTCCATCAGGGAACCGAGGTTACATCCGTAACCAAGACGTTCCCTTTCTGTCGGTCTCTCGACGTTGTGTCGAACCGACAGAATGGGGTTCCTATGGAAAACGCCACAGCACTGAGCCGCGTCACAATCTCTGCGGAGCGACGTTGACTGGCCTGGGCGAGTCAGACGAACACGCTAGCGCGAAATTATGACCTTCCAGTGGAGAGGAAGGGGGACCCAGAGCTTTCCACAAAAAGTTGGGAAGCCCCCTAACGCCGGCCGTCACGGGCGGAGGCCTAATTCTCTAAATGGCGAGAAGCCGCCCGGCACCGTACGGGCCACTGGGTAAGCATTATTCCCCCTGGGGGAAAAACACTGCAGAGGCCACTACCTACCATAGGGAGGAATTAGTGGAGACACCACATGGTCTCACCATCAGGGGAGAACTCATGGGAAGAATGTGCGGACTGCAGGAGTTAACTGCAAGGTGGGAGTCCACCTGGGGAGGTCATGGGTTGCCAAGGTGGGAACCATTCATGAGGATACATCAGATGGAACAGCCCACGGAGGGGGGGTTACCACGTCTGGAGCACTAGGTCCGGTTAGAGCCATCTGGGAGATAACTCAACTGTTCCCCGGCCTAAGGGGGCAGGGCTGCTCTGCCCAGCTTGTCCCCTGGAAGGGTGCTTAGTGATGGATGGAATGCCTTTTCTTTACCCGAGGGGAAAGAATTGAGGCGGGATCGCCACTGCTCCCCCCGGAGGGGCTTCCGCAGGCGTACACCCAAACGGCTGCCGGTCCTACCTGTTGCCCTGCAGGATGCGGGCTGACACCGGTTCAACGCGGAGGTTGTAGAACCTCGCGAAGGTATTGGGCGTAGCCCAACCCGCAGCTCTGCAGATGTCTGCCAGAGAGGTGCCCTGAGCCAGTGCCCACGAGGAGGCGACACCCCGAGTGGAAAGCGCCTTAACTCCTAAGGGGCAGGGGCGATCTTGCGACCGGTATGCCAAGGATATGGCATCCACGATCCAGTGCGCCAGTCTCTGTTTGGAGACAGCTCTCCCCTTCTGCTGACCTCCAAAACAGACCAAGAGCTGCTCAGAGCTTCTGAAGCTCTGCGTGCGGTCCAAGTAGAGGCGCAGTGCACATACTGGACACAACACGGATGGGGTTGGGTCTTCCTCCCCGGTGGGGAGCGCCTGCAAGTTCACCACCTGGTCCCGGAAGGGAGTGGTGGGAACTTTGGGCACGTAGCCGGGCCGTGGTCTCAGGATAACGTGAGAGTCTCCAGGCCCGAATTCTAGGCAACCCGAGGACACAGAGAAAGCTTGTAGGTCCCCTACCCTCTTGAAGGAGGCGAGCGCTACCAGGAGGGCCATCTTTATCGACAGGCGAGAAAGATCGGCCTCCCCTAGGGGCTCGAAGGGGGGCCTCTGGAGGCCCTCCAAGACCACTTCGAGGTCCCAAGAGGGTACAGGGCGCGGCGGATTGAACTGTCTCGCGCCCCTCAGGAACCTGGTGACCAGGTCGTGCTGTCCTAGAGACTTACCAGCAACTGGATCGTGATGTGCGGCTAGAGCGGCAACATACACCTTCAGTGTGGAAGGGGAGAGATTCTTCTCAAGTCTCTCCTGGAGAAAGGACAGTACGTACCTGATCGAGCATCTCTGTGGGTCTTCTCCGTGAGAAGAGCACCAAGACGAGAAGATGCGCCACTTGAAGGCATACAATCTCCTAGTGGCCGGGGCCCTAGCCTGTGTGAAGGTCTCTACCACCGCCGGGGGTAGGTCGCTCAGGATCTCCTCGTCCCGTCCAGGGGCCAGACATGGAGGTTCCAGAGGTCTGGCCTGGGATGCCAAAACGTGCCCTTCCCCTGAGAAAGGAGGTCCTTCCTCAGGGGAATCGGCCAGGGGGGAGTTGTTGTCAGGCGCACCAGCTCTGAGAACCAAGTCCGGTTGGGCCAATAGGGTGCAACTAGTAGCACTTGATGCTCCTCTTCCCTGACCTTGCACAGGGTCTGTGCAATGAGGCTCACTGGGGGGAAGGCGTACTTCCTCTTGTCCCGCGGCCAGCTGTGCGCAAGGGCATCCATACCGAGGGGACCGTCGGATAGGGAGTACCAAAGCGGACAATGGGTTGAGTCCGGGGAGGCAAACAGGTCCACCTGCGCCTGGCCGAACTGCTCCCATATGAGCTGAACCACGTGAGGGTGGAGTCGCCACTCTCCGTGAGGTGACCACTGACGAGAGAGCCGGTCTGCTGTCTGGTTCAGGTCGCCCGGGATGTGTATGGCTCGCAGGGAGCTGATCACCTGCTGACTCCACAGGAGGAGGCGTCGGGCGAGTCGTGTTAGCTGCCGTGAACGAACGCCACCCTGGTGGTTGATATATGCCACGGCAGCTGTGCTGTCCGACTGGACCAGCACGTGCCTTCCCTGCAACTCTAGGCAGTTGATATGCCAACGCAGGCGGGGGCCCGTCCACCGCCCCGACACTGCGTGCCCGTTGCACACAGCACCCCAGCCCTGAAGGGAGGCATCCATCGTTACCATGACGTGTCTTGATAGCTGCCCTAGGGGGACCCCTCCCGTAGGAAGGCCATAGACGACCAAGGGGTCAGGGTGCGCCGGCAGAATGGCGTGATGACCATATGCCTGCTGCCGGTGTGCCACGCTCTCCAAGGAACTCGACTCTGTAGCCAGTGTTGGAGCGGTTGCATGTGCATCAACCCGAGGGGGACCACCCCCGCCGAGGATGCCATGTGCCCCAGGAGCCTCTGAAATTGTTTCAGGGAGACCGCTGGCTGCCTGAAATGCTTCAGGCAGTTCAACACTGACTGAGCGCGCTCTGTAGTCAGTCGCGCTGTCATGGAGACAGAGTCGAGTTCCATACCGAGAAAGGATGCTCTGTATGGGGGAGAGCTTGCTCTTTTCCCAGTTGACCTGTAGCCCCAACTGATCTAGGTGCCGGAGCACCAGGTCCCTGTGTGTACACAACAGATCTCGCGAGTGAGCCGAGATGAGCCAGTCGTCGAGATAGTTAAGTACCCGCACACCTTCTTCCCTGAGGGGAAGGAGGGCGGCTTCCACGACCTTCGTAAAGACTCGTGGAGACAGGAACAGACCGAAGGGGAGGACCCTGTACTGATATGCCCGTCCCTCGAACGCGAACCTCAGTAACGGCCGGTGTCGAGGGAGGATCGAGACATGAAAGTACGCGTCCTTCAGGTCGATTGCCATGCACCAGTCCTGACGCCTGACGGACGTCAGGATGCGCTTCTGCGTGACCATCCTGAAAGGCAGCTTGTGTAGGTGTCTGTTCAGAACACGCAGATCCAAGATAGGGCGCAACCCCCCGCCTTTCTTGGGGACAATGAAGTACGGGCTGTAGAACCCGCTGAACATCTCGGCCGGTGGGACGGGCTCGATCGCTCCCTTCACCAGAAGGGAGGTGACCTCCGCCCGCAGTACGGGAGCATCCCTGCCTCTGACTGAGGTAAAAAGGACGCCCCGGAACTTGGGCGGACATGTAGCGAACTGAATCGCATAGCCGAGAGGGATCGTCTTCCTCAGCCAGCCTGACAGTCTGGGAAGCTGAGACCAAGCTCCCAGAAACCGACACAGGGGGACTAGAGGTTTGATCTGCTTCATCGCCCCCGCGGAGGGTGGTTCGATGGCTAGCAGTACGGATTCCTTGCCGGGGGAGGCCACCCGGGGAGGAGATCGGCTCTGCTGTTTTTCCTGCCTGGCGATTGTCCAGCTCAACACACTGTCTGTCTGAGAGTGCTGAAGGCTGGTGTTTATACTCGACATTGCGCTTCGCCGTACGCAACGTCGAGTTGCCGTCCACCATCCACCGGTGGGAACGGCTGTGAAAACCCAGAGAGAGAGGAAACTCTTTTTGTGAGGAAGTGGGCGCTGGCCCCCAGGGGGGACCAACTGATGGTAGGACGGGGCAGGAACCGTCCCTGTCCGACCCAGCGATGGAGTGGCTGGGATCGGGCCCGGTGGTAGTCTCAATCTCCCTGGGGTCTCTCCGTCAGGGCCGCTTCTGCTTCCGCGACGGCTGCTGACGGTGAGGCGGTTTCCTCTTTGACATCCTTTTCCGGGAGGCAGCCTGAGAAGGGGGCACTGGAGCCGGAACCGGAGTCGAAGAGGGCCGAGGCTGCTGGGAAGCAGACGCCGCTTGGGATCTCGAAGGCCTGACGGCGGCCGAGTCACTGCGGGGCAGGATGTGTCTGATTGCCTCCGTCTGCTTCTTCACCGTCGAGAACTGAGAAATCCTCAACGGTGTCACCAAACAGCCCTCCCTGCGAGATGGGGGCGTCGAGAAAGCGAACCTTTTCGGCGTCCCGCATCTGCGCAAGGTTGAGCCAGAGGTGCCTCTCTTGGACCACCATGGTGGACATCGCCCGACCCAAGGCCCGTGCCGTCACCTTAGTCTCCCGTAGAGCGAGATCGGTGGCGGTACGGAGTTCCTGCATTACCGTTGGGTCGGTCTTGCCCTCGTGGAGCTCCTTCAACGCCTTGGCCTGATGGACCTGCAGGATGGCCATGGTGTGGAGGGAGGAGGCGGCCTGACCCGCAGCCGTGTAAGCCTTCGACACCAGAGATGCCGAAAACTTACACGCCCTGGATGGGAGTCTAGGCCGAGCCCTCCAGGTGGCCACTCTCTGCGGGCACAGGTGCACCGCGACAGCACGCTCCACCTGGGGGATCTCGACATAACCCCTGGCCGCCCCACCATCGAGGGAAGTAAGGGCGACTGAGCCTTTCTGATTGGAACGGGCTGTGAGAGGCGCGTTCCAAGTCTTACTCAGCTCCTCATGCACCTCCGGGAAGAACAGGACCGGAGCTGGACGCGGCTTGGTGCCGCGCTCAGACCCCAGGTACCACGTATCCAACCGCGAGCGCTGGGGTAAAGGCGGTGCTGTGCACTGCAGCCCAATGCTCACGGCGGCCCGGAAAAGCATGGTTGACATCTCAATGTCTGCATCTTCCTGGACTCGACCCCCCGGGGGAGGGAGCTCCGAGGAATCATCGGGGTTGGATGCCAAAAGATCGCCCTCCGATGCTGTGATCGACATCTCATCTTCGTCACGCACTTCCGAGTACGTGGCGGAGGAACAGACGGGGTAGGACCGTCTTTTAAGGGATGGTCAGACGAGCGACACGGGGCGTGAATGGTCCGTGAGCCTGCGGCTGGCGGGTTAACGTTCACAGTGATCCCCATATCACCCCCGGTGTTCTTCTGAAGACCAAAAGGTGAATGAATGAGCACGCCGGCTTATACCCGGACATCCGGGGAGGAGCCCGGCATGCAAATTTCATTCGCCAATTTTCATTGGCCTTTTCTAAATACTCAGAAGATGATAGGTTCTCAAGACAAACCCCATTCTGTCGGTTCGACACAACGTCGAGAGACCGACAGAAAGGGAACCTGTGAGTAACTGTACATTTACATTTATTCATTTGGCAAACTTGGGTACTACACAAAGCATTTACAGCATAAACGTTTTAAAACAAGAAGACTGATTAAAATCATGCTTAACATTATGCTGAAACTTTCAGTTGCAGATCAATCTGACATTTGGTGCATTTCTTGAAAATGTACATTTTGTCAAGTTTAAAAGCTCAGTATAGAATAGAAGCGATTGCCATGCAGTCTAGACTAAACAATGACAGAGAGGGCATAGTTTCTAGACACGATATAAAAACTGTTTATGAAATGATATATAGTCCTCCATGAAAGCATTTCATTTGGAGTGCACAAATTTCTCCTTCCTGAGAACAACTCTGCAAGAACTGTAAAGGTTTTTAAACTAAAAATAGTTTATTTATTTACAATTTTAAATCAATTAGAGCTGAAATCAAAAAGCAAACAAATATAAATTTTAACATTACAAAGGCATTATTAAAAAACGATCTCTTTACACTAATGCTATAATGTCGCATTTGAAACATTATATTAGTTTAAAGTATATTTTTACAAAATATACAACTTTCAGCCTTTGTACACACAAGTCATTGATTCAAGATGACCATACAGGTATGTCATGTTGTCTAAAGTACTACATAACATCAACAAAAGATTTACAACTTATGTAAATATATATTAAACAATTTACTCTAGTGTATGATTCCCAATGGCATAAGTAATGCTGACGCACCATGACAGCTTAAGATCACAGTTCAGCAGCTTTCAAAAGGCATTGATTACATTTTAATGTCTAATCGTGTCATATACGTAGTATCTTTAACGCTGTTTCCAAAATAACATCATAGAAAATTATTTTAAAAGTATTCAAATATATGGCATATGCATCTACAAAGCCTTAAACACAATTTACATCGTCAAGATCGATATGTAGTCTACAGACAACTTTTTCTAATCAAATAGCTTATGATCTAATGATCATTCTGAAAATATATAAATATCTTTGAAAATAACATATCAAATCTGTCAGTTTAACAAATTTACCACCTACTATTGTTACAAGCATATTACCGATGATCATTGTGACTGGCAGGTGGTACTGTATAAACTGCAGCTCACCACCTCATACTGTGAAGCAACAGAAAATACCAGCATAATTTATTTAGATATAATACTGATAAAGATATAGAAGGCAGTCCGACCTGTATGAAAAAGCAAAGTCAAACGCCATTTAGCATTAGAATAGAAATGCAACATTATACTCAGAACATAAAGTGCATGAAACTAAGCAAACAATTATTGGCACACATGTGAAGCAGCATATCACTATAAATAAAGAAGGCTATGTTAGCATAATCTGCAACAGCATTAGCATAAATGCTACAACACCAGATTTGGCTCTGGCTTCCAGAAAACCCAAACGGTGATCCGGTGAAAGTTTCTAGTGTCCATGAGAAAGTGCCGACGTTGCCTGAATAGTGCCAAGCCTTCCATTCACTTGCATCCTCGTCTGTGTTACAGGGACCTGTGAAATGACACGTCTACAATTGTAATGTTCTTATGCAACTCAATCACTTCTGCATCTAAGATCTACGTATCTAAGAATATGATCAGCCCTTTTTTACCTTCCTCAGACGTTGGGCTGCAGAGCCGGAGCGGATGGCCTCCAGAAGAGCATCTCGAGCCACCTCTGGGTTCTCCCCGGCGGGCAACACTAGAGGTGGCTTGTTTGGAGCTGGAGGTGGGGGAGGACAAAAGGCCGGAGGTGGGGGTGCCACAAAAGCCGGAGGAGAGGTGGGAGGAGGTGAGATACTATCTGTCTGGATATTTCTGTTCTCCTCAGTCTTCCTGAGCTGCTCCAGCTCTTTAGTTGCTCCTGATTTGGTCTAAAAGTAGCAACAATGAAGTGGTATTTATGACTGACGAACAAGCACATCACAGCTTCATGCAACAAATCCGTTTTCCCTTTGAGCAATAAACAAATGAAAAATGAATGATTTCTAAAGCTACTTGTTTAAAATGTACTTGGAAAAAATGACTCCGGTTAGATTTGTGTCCAATTAAATGCTCGCTCTCATAAATGAGAAAATCCCTTCCTCTTGAAACAACTAGCACGTAGCAAATGTTAGTTTATTGCTTTGTAACTACTCTCTGATTAAATAAAGAATGAGCCCCTCAATATGTCCAACCCAAACTTCCCGTTTCAACAGAAAATATGTCAACGCTGGGCAGAAAACTGTGCTTGTCAAGTGATTTCATGGAATCCATCAAGGCCTTTCAGTACTGAAACCCAAAAGCAATGTGGATAATTCATCTGGCAATCCTATGCCACAATACACATATTTGTCACCCAACTACCAGACTTTAATTTTACAGTATTGTAGAGTAATTGTTGTTTCTGGATTTGTATGCAGCCATTTATTACAAATGTTTAGTAGAGATGTACATTTTTCACGGTAATCAAACAACGAATGGCTAACTTATAAATGATTCAGCATACTGGAATAAAAAGAAATTAAATTACACAAAGAAACTGTAAACTTACGCACAATACACAGTTGGATACTGCATTTCAACAGGAACTACTCGTAATCCATGTTATACAACACATAACAGAGCAAATGTCTTACATTTGATATTTTTTCATTTTAAAGGGGTCATGTGGCGCGAATACGTGTTTTTCTGTCTTTGGTGTATTATAAGTTGCGAAAAGAAAGCCTCTTTGTTTGCCCTTCCAAAAGATGAGACAACTAAAAACTAATGGTTACATTTTATTTACAACACTGTTCCAGAACAGTACAATGCAAATATTCAAGTGTGTGCAGCGCATTTCACAGATGATTGCTTCATGAACCTGGGAGAGATCAAGGCCGGTTGTGCACGAATGCTTTTGTTAAAAAGTGGGGCAATTCCAACCATAACAACTTCTCAAGGACAGTCTGGCGCTTCAGATTCGCAGCCTGTAAGTATATTTTCATTTTAAACGACTTTGTTACGGACTAACGCAAGTTGAGTTTGTCGTGTGCTTGTAGCACATGTTGTTTCTTTGTGTGATCTACAAATGCAGACACGCGCGCAACGTGAAAAAAGACAACATAAGTCCTAATGATCAGTAATTATGTTCCAACTAAAGGCAACAAATGTCATGTTTATAATGGGGTTTATTGTCTTTGTTGAGTTTTTAACTATTTAACATAATATATTTTTTAAAAACCTTACCAATCCTTTACATCCTGCTCAAGTCGTGCTGGCAAAGTTGATGTATCGGCTTGATCATCTTCATTTTCCGGATCAGATTCGGGCTCGAATTGATAAGGAAAGTACCGATGACATTTTATCACCTGTCAGTACAATTGCTTGGGATGTTCCGAATATGGTAAGAGGCGTTACATTTCCGTCATACGCTTGCAGTATTCGACCAATCACTACGCACTGGTTAACTGGCCAATCATAGCACACCTCGCTTTTCAGAGCCATGAGCTTTGTAAAAAATCTGCGCGTTTCAGAGAGGCGGGGCAAAGAGGAGATACAAACATGCACGGTATGTGGAAAATACAGCGTTTTAGTGTATAAACACTGCATCATATCTAATGTGATGCAATATGACTCCTTTAAAATATAAATTTGATTAAATTTTTTGGTTTATATTTTTTATAGTATTGTTAATAAACATGGTAAAAATCTTCCTCCGAGATCACCATGTGCTAGCCTGTTGTTCAGTAGAAATGACTGAGCTTAGCATAAAATGTCACTCCTGTTACTGTCCAACCTACGTTGTGTTCACCCCGTTTCCCCTCTGTCCACTTTAAATGAAGTAAATAAAATCAACGTATATTTTACATGTTTTTCTAGTTACTTGCAAGAAATGGATTGGCAAATGAGGTCACAAATTTTTTTATACTAAATGAAATGCATTAAAATCACAATGTGGCATAAACATAACATGGCTTTTTTATAGATAATACTTGGTTAGTAATACGTTATTGAAATAATGCCTTTAGAAAATGTAAATAGTACATGCCTATTAATTCTAAACGCTAAAAAAGAGATGGGAATGTCCTGTAACAGGGGGGACATTTCACCTGTGTCACATGGAGAAAAAAAACTCTAGTAAGAATAAATACACCATAATATCCTGAGCTGGACCAGTATTTCTTATTTAATAAGCACTCCAACTAAAATGATAAAATCATGGAAAGTTTAGCATTTTTTATGGAAAGTTACTGCTCTGAAATAGCATCGAATACTAGGAATGACCCATGCGACAAATAAATATCTTGAAAAATCAATCTTGTTATTCAGTGTACCTTCTTCAGTCTGGAAGAGTTGGTTGGAGCTCTGATTGCAGACAGAAGTGCTGAACGCTCATTCTCTGCATCAACGTATGGCGGCTTCTTAACAGTGCTCTTACTAGAAGAATCAGATACCTGGACACACCAAAAAATCATTTTAATTCCTCAATCATTTTACATTTACTCTGAACAATGAAAGACATGCTGTGATTGACAGTTGACCTTTTTAAGGCGTTCAATCCCCTCTCCAGACTGAATGGCCTCCATTAGTGAGCTATGGAGAGAAGCTTCCTTCTGGGCAGGCTTAAAAACAACAGGCTTGATCTTCTTCAAGGGTCCGAACATGTTAGTTTGGTTGGGTGCTGACTGAAGCTCAGTTTTTTGCAGTTCTGGCTTCTTTCTAAGAGGTGGACGTGTGAAGTCTGTTGGCATCTGTCGGGGAGAGGTGGTGTCTGGGATTGATGTGGCTTCTTTAGAGAAGGATTCAATGGGTTTAATGTGAGAAGATGTTTGTGTGATGACCTGGACTTTATTTACGGAATCCAAATATTTGGGTTTGCCGGCCCCAATTAGAGTTTCTTCAACACTTCTGAAATTTTCAGAATTAGACACCTTTTCCACATTTCTGGGGTATGACTGTGAGCGTTTGGGTCCTGCAAAAGAAGGCGCTGAACCTTCTGTGGGTTTTAAAGTGGTGGCAGGTTTGTACGAAGCCAATGAAGGTGCATTTGTAGGTTTATTCTCATTATTGAACTGCTGACTGAAAGGTTTTTGAACTCTGACAACAGACTCGGTTGGCTCCTGAAGGGTGGTTATTTTAGTAGTGTAAATGCTGTTGTTTTTAGCAATGGCAGAAGCTACATATTGGCTTGATGTTCTTTTGGAGGGTTTCAGAAAGGAGAGATCTCGTCCTTCACCGGTGAAAGAAGATTTCTCCGCAGGAGAAGGATTGCTTACTACTACAGAAATGGGGTTCCTTTCCAAAATAATCACCTCTTTGTGTGTTTCTTCTGAAATTGATTTCTCTGCAATTTTAAAGACTCCAGATTCATCTCCATTCTTCACCGTGCTGCCTTGGTTGGCCATCGTTGATTGGTCTTGCTTCTCTGCTGAGCTCCAGAAGGCTTTCGCATGTCCTAGTGAGGATTCTCCTGCACTCGTGACCCCTTCATTTGTGGCATATTTCTCTGTGACAGTGTTTATCTGTCTCCTTGTAACCATGTTTCCCTGTTCGTCGATCTTAATGGCACCCACGACTAGAGAGCCCGCAGGCTTTTGTGTCTGGGACACAGCTGGTTTGGGAGGGATGACTACGAAGGTTTTCATTCCAAATCTGGAGACTGAACTCTGGGTGATCTTACCTTGAATTGCTGGGGCTTTGGTAGCAGGCGTCCTTTCTTCTTTAACAGTCTCTGTGTTAAGCCTCTGGACGGCAGGTTCAGAGTTCAGCCTGTCGTCAGGAACCTTTGGAGCGCTTTGAACAGCAGGACGCACCACCTGACTTTGAGACTTCAGTGATACAATGTTATTCTGTCCATTTGGTCTTTCAGTCTCAGCTTTACCCTTCGTGTCAAATTTGTGTTCTTTATTATCTCTGAGCTTATTCTTTTGTGACTGCTTCTGGTCGACTAAAGGTAGACTTGTGTTTTTCTTAATGTCTATAAGTTTACGCTCTTTCAACTGCTTCTGTTCATCTGTAGATGGACTCACGTTTTTCTTCATGTCTGGAAGCGACTGCTTCTGAATGCCTGAAGACGGTCTCACATTCTTCACCATCAGGCAGGCATTGTTGTTTTTGTTTTGGATAGCCTCATATAGTGTACGGGATTGTTTGGTGATGTTCGGAAAGCTGCACAATGTTGGCACCTCATGCTCCTTGATGTTAGATCTGTCGTCAACAGGAACTTCATCGATAGTTGTAACTGGAATGTCCACGTCAACAATAGACACAGGGATTTCATCATCCACAAACACAGATGCTCTATCTGAATGATTCATGTCTAATATAGAAGAAAAATCGAAAATATGTTATTCACCGGGTTTTAAATAGCATCTATGTTGTCTGTCATTGACTTTATCCATAAGTCACTTACCTGCTAGATTTGCATCTAAATCGGCCAGGGTCAGATGTATCTGAACTGTGATCTCTGGGTCCTCTTCATAACTATTCTGTCGCTGGATTGGCTGATGTTCTCGCTGAATATTCCCACTACTTGCATCAGAAAGAAATAAAAACATCTTATTTGGTAGTGTATTTATAAAACGCAAAAACAAACAAAAATGGCCAACCCTTGTTAGTGACAATAATATCCTGATACAATATTGCTGCAGGTGCAATTCAATGAAATTATTTTTCTTTTTTTTCTTATTTCTTCAGTCACTCTTTTTATCTTGTGTAAAGAGTTTGAGTCATTGTCACTTTGACAATGAATATAAACAGAATTAGCTGTTTCTCTGCATATTTGTGCTAAACACTCATAATTAACAGGGTTAATTTTAGAACGCTGTTTTGAGCACCATTTCAAAGACTTTGCTTTGTGTACTAAAATGACAAACAATTATGTTTGAATATGACCAAAATGCTCTACAATATTAGATTAGAGAAAGAACTTTTTGTCCTGGACCCATATAGGTTCAGAAGCCTATCTATACACAAAAATGATTCCACTGGTCACTACTGACACTGAAGCAGTGTGGAAGCAGAAACTTGAGCTAGAGCGAGGGCCTCAATGGCAAGTAAACATCAAAATTATGATTCTGGCTCAATACAATACACGTCACATATAAAACAAACCAAATACATGTATTAAACATCCTACCTTTTGAGATTTAAGACAATCCTGAGGGTATCTTAATTTTAAGATGATATTTTACGACAGCTTTTGTTTTTTGAGAATTTGGATTCTTCTTCATTTTTTTCCTAAGATCAATGTGGTCTACATACATAACATTGCTGACTTTTCTTAAATTAGAATTTGAGAAAAAAATATGAGAGTTAAGAATTTCCCTACGAATACTTTGTGAATCCGGCCCCAAAACACTCAGCTCCATGAAGCAAAGTTTTAAAAGGCTACCTTGACTTTACAGTCAGCCCTGTAGGAACATCGATAGGATCTAATTGCCTAATATGAATATGCGAATAATCTGATGGTTGTAAACAGAATGAAGACAGAATGAAAGAGATAAATCATCTGCTCTGTCTCCACTCTTCCTGGAAGAGGTTTAGATTCCTGTCCAGCAGACAAATAAAAGCACAATAAAGCGATGGATGTTTTTCTGTTTAGATGCAGTCAATATAAAAATGACAATAAAAAAACAATGTTTGTTGTTGAAATGTAATATGCTGAAAACTAAAGTAAAAATGTTCCCAACATCAAAAACAGATTATTTGAAGAGTCACCGTTTTTGTGTGTTGTGAAGGTCTGTAGTTAAAGTGAGTGTATACCTGTGTCTGGAGCCCCAGGTAGCACAGCCCTCATCGCTGTCACTGGAAGAGTCTTTGGACTGCTTTACAGCCACAGCTGGGCCACCATTCAGAGACATGATGTTCACCGATGATGCGGATTGGATCATTTCAGAGGGAGAAACCGGACTTGGCTCCTCTGCCATGCCCTCTGACGCTGCATAGCCCTGGTCTACAAAGCTCTCACTGCTGCCCACAGACACCGTTTCGACAGACTCATGAGCTGAACGTAGCCATGCTGGAAGAGAAAGTAAAATTATATTGTTATTGATGCCATGATGCTACTTTAGATGTCCCATGCTGCAAGAACCGAGAATTAGTCCAAAAGGTGCTTGCCACAGTCTCTGTTAATACATGCACAAAACATTATGGAAGGGTGGAAAATGACTCGCTAAATATCGCCTCTAGAATCTCACATTTCTCTCTGAAAATGTGAATAGTTCTAATAATTAGCACCTTTTTGTAAGTGTAAATAGATCTGCGTTCCACGTTCTGTGCGTCTTGCCAAAGGTAAGATATGTGTAAATAAAATCAGGTGGAATGTGGGTCATGGATAAAAGCCAAACAAACTAAACATAGCTGACTTTGCTCTTAAAAACCATTTGTGGAAAGCAAATTCTATTCTATTAACTGCCATACTGCACATACTCTCTTCCGTTGTTGCATCATGAGTTAAACCCTTTTTAATCCACTGATCTTCTAACCTACTCACATACCACAATGCAGTAATTACAGAGCTTGCATCGAAAATGACTAAATTAAAAAAAGCTATTCAACAGCTACCTTAAAAAAGAGACAGAGATGTTTTGCTGGAGGAACCTTTGGATGAACTCGGTGTGTAAGTGAATGTGTGTGTGTTCAGGTTTGGGCAGTTAAGCTGAGGAGAGGCCTGTTCCTGGATTCATTGTGACTCACAAACTGTTTCCCAGCCGTTTCCCAGCAGAGCTCATATAAACGCCAGCTGCAACCACAGCGAGAGTTGTTGTGCTTGTGCATGCACACACACAAACATAAACACACAGACGCACTATCGATTAGCGGCGCATGACATCTTACGACATGAGTAAACAGTGTCACATAACACAACATCAGAAATATTCATGAAATCAAGCTGTGAGCAAAACTACTACATCTAAAATCAGGACTTTAGATTGCAAGTAGGGATGCATGATAAATTATCGGCCATAACGGTATCGGACGGATTTTTAATGGTTAGTGTTAATGGTATCGCCCGATAATAAAATTTAGGCCGATATATTACAGCAGATAAATTATGAATCATTTTCTCTGGTTGAACCACTTCAGCTGCACGCTGCTCAGTTAAAATACTGTCTTTCTGTCATGATCATTCACTTACTGCTAATAGCAAAACATTGTTGATGTAGTATGTAGATATTTATGTATGTCTAAATTATAGGAACAAAAGCATATTGTTTGAAGCTGACTGCTGTCTGAATGCTTTCTGTCGTGGCTATTGAGAACACCTTTCTGGGTTGCTCTGGAAGAAATCTTTGATTTGTTCATTAAATAAACATTACACTAATTAAATATTTTTTTACTTTTAAACTTTTCTGGTATAAAGTAGGTTTGGTTCATGATTTTCAGGGGGGAAAAATAATATTTAGCCT
Source organism: Triplophysa rosa (assembly GCF_024868665.1). NCBI lineage: Eukaryota > Metazoa > Chordata > Actinopteri > Cypriniformes > Nemacheilidae > Triplophysa > Triplophysa rosa. The sequence continues at coordinate 13,702,455 of NC_079897.1, read as the reverse complement.
GAGAAAATGTTATATTAATATTTGGGTACTGTATATCGGCCAATATATCGGTTATCGGCCAAAATTGACATATCGGTGCATCCCTAATTGCAAGAGTCACATTTTGCAGCTATTCTCTTAATGGTCCGAGTACAACATTGATTTGATTTTTTTCGTTTTCAGTTATACATGAGAAACACCACCAAAGCTTTGAAAACCGAGCTTTGACTAGTGCTGTTAAACGATTAAATGTGATTAATCGCATCCAGAATAAAACCTTGTGTTTACATAATATTTGTCCGTGTGCTGTGTTTTATAAATACAAAATTAAAATGCACATACATTTATACAGTATATTTAGGAAATATTTGCATGTATATATTTATAGATAGTTTAAATGATACATAAACATTTATTTCTATTAATTTCTGTTTTTGTATGTATGTGTTTATAATACAAAATTAATATGCACAGTACACAGACATATATTATGTAAACACAACATTTTATTCTGGATGCGATTAATTGTTTAACCCTATACATGACTAAGCTGAGCATAAGGCATATCTGTCTAGCCATGTGTCCTGCGCTGTAAATGACTGGATAACAGTGCGTCTATTTTCATGACCCTACTGCGACTACCACGGTTAAACTAAGGATATAAATGGGGGAAAAATACGGCAAATTTATTCACAAGAGCTTTAAAGCCATGGACTTCCATAAATAATAGATTAAGACATCCTTTCTGTTTATGCTGTAAATAATGGCCTTGACATGACTGTCCTTCAATTATTAAGAGCTTGACAAGAAAACTCAGTCCCACCTCATATAGGATATATACTATATGAATCTGAATTGTCATTACATACAGTATATTATTCAGACTGCACTACAGTGAGTTACACACACGGTATCATCTACAGCAGGAGTCTTCAACTAAAATTGCTCGAGGTCCAGTAAACGAACCCTCCTTACCAGCCGAGGTCCGGACAATTAAATACCTAAAAACATGAAGTGTCTATGTCTAGTTTCATAATGCCGTTCAAGGTTTCCACTTTTGACAACCGCAACAGACTCTGAGCAAATGAAACAAACTGGCCTCGTGCATGTCGATGTAGGAAGAATAAATGCAAATCTCTCGACCCATTCATCTCAGAAAACATGGTTTTCAGTGTCAACTTTTCTAACTTTTGAAAAGGACATTGTTTTTCAGTCACCGACAGTTACATCTGTCTACGCGCTGTGCAGTGAGTGCGCATACAGGTGCTGGTCATATAATTAGAATATCATCAAAAAGTTGATTTATTAGTTGATTATTTATTAGTTGATTATTTCTTTTAATTTGATGATTATAACTGACAACTAATGAAAATCCCAAATTCAGTATCTCAGAAAATTAGAATATTACTTAAGACCAATACAAAGAAAGGATTTTTAGACGTCTTGGCCAACTGAAAAGTATGAACATGAAAAGTATGAGCATGTACAGCACTCAATACTTAGTTGGGGCTCCTTTTGCCTGAATTACTGCAGCAATGCGGCGTGGCATGGAGTCGATCAGTCTGTGGCACTGCTCAGGTGTTATGAGAGCCCAGGTTGCTCTGATAGTGGCCTTCAGCTCTTCTGCATTGTTGGGTCTGGCATATCGCATCTTCCTCTTCACAATACCCCATAGATTTTCTATGGGGTTAAGGTCAGGCGAGTTTGCTGGCCAATTAAGAACAGGGATACATGGTCCTTAAACCAGGTACTGGTAGCTTTGGCACTGTGTGCAGGTGCCAAGTCCTGTTGGAAAATGAAATCTGCATCTCCATAAAGTTGGTCAGCAGCAGGAAGCAAGACTGATCGACTCCATGCCACGCCGCATTGCTGCAGTAATTAAGGCAAAAGGAGCCCCAACTAAGTATTGAGTGCTGTACATGCTCACACTTTTCATGTTCATACTTTTCAGTTGGCCAAGATTTCTAAAAATCCTTTCTTTGTATTGGTCTTAAGTAATATTCTAATTTTCTGAGATACTGAATTTGGGATTTTCATTAGTTGTCAGTTATAATCATCAAATTAAAAGAAATAAACATTTGAAATATATCAGTCTGTGTGTAATGAATGAATATAATATACAAGTTTCACTTTCTGAATGGAATTAGTGAAATAAATCAACTTTTTGATGATATTCTAATTATATGACCAGCACCTGTATATTATGTTAACTGTCTGTGGTGCCGTAGGACCCAAACTGCTACTGAGCGGACCTTGATGTGCCTGGTATAAATTTGATTGCATTAGAAAATAATGTTAGGCGTTCATTTATTTATTATGTCAAAAGGCTTTGAGGTCCGGACGGACGCATATTGCGGTCCGCATTCGGACTGGAGTCCGCTAGTTGGTGACCCCTGATCTAGAGTCATGAACTCTTACAGCCACACCAATCATGACCACATGCTTCCAAATCTATTCAGTCAAACGCATAACAGAACAGCCAGACTCATGCTCATGCTTCTTCAAGTAAAGAAATACAATTACATCACTGAAATACTGCGGGGGTATCCTTGTCTTGATTTTATACAAACCCATGCAAAGCTCTCACCTACAGTACTACACACCGGCATGCGAAATGAATAAAGCACCTTTGCAGTAAATCACACGAGGAGATCGTCCCAGGTCACAAACCGAAACTACATTTTTGGTTCATTTCCAGAGTGAATTAGCATTCAATGCCCGCGTTATTAACAGGACCTAAGTAGCATTTGATTAAAAATTCCTAAGAAATTAATAGCACATAGTGGTAGTCATTATACACTGTAGTTGTGGTAGTCATTATACACTGTAGTTGTGGTAATGTCCTGCAGTGTGGACTCACACTAACAACAGATTGAAAAGTCTCAGAATGTTCAGAATGTGAATTTACCTCATGTAACATTTAATGTGAATTTACCTCACGTAACATTTAATGTGAATATACCTCACGTAACATTTACAGTAGACATCAGCTAACACTTAGTAACTCATTTGCTTAACAGACAAAACTGCCCTTTACTACCCTAGTTATCATAATATATATGCTTATAATATCTGCTTTTATTATCCTGAGACATCTAAATGCAAATATCTCACAGCTAACATCATCGAAAATGTAATCTGAATAAAAGAGCAAACTCAAACATCCAGAGTAGGCATATCTCAAATCATTTAATAAAAACCAATCACACAGACCCTTGTAGCCAAAGAGAAAGCATTTGTCAAAACAAAGTGCACAAAGTTCTGAAAGTCCAACAAAAGAGTTTAACACGCCATTCAAAAACGTAGCATATGTAAACGAGGACAATGTTATTCTTAATTCATTTCTTGTCGCCTCACACAGAAAATGCGTGGTTTACCAACCCATAATTCATTGAGGACAATGTTTCAAACAAACCAACATTCAACAGGTATAAAACAAAACTCGTTTTGTTATCTAACCTGTGTATAGATTTAAAATCTGTCTTTGACCAGTGAACATTACATCACATGCTTTAACATCCCTCCAACCATTTCCCGACATCAATCTAAGCCTCTTAAATATCCACGTATGATACATCTGATCATGCTGTACGGTTCCCTTCATGCACATGGTTTCTCAAGCTAATCAGTCGCAATACAAAAATGAGTTTATGTACAGACAAATAAAAAAGGTCTCAAGTCTCACGCGTTGGCTTGAGTTAAGCATCAGAGAATAATATACTTATATAGGGAGAACAGCAAGAAACAAGGCTGAAGCAGATGAGTAGAAAGCCTTCCAGCAGAGGAAGATGAAGGGGAGAAGTGAAAGATGTTCATCGGCGTCCAGAGCGCAGAGACATGGGGGCACAGCAATAGACTGCAGAGGACAAAAAGAGAGGAATAAAGCAAATATTGCATGGACTTGAAAACTATATCTTAAAAGCTGTAAAATATTATGATGTTTACTGCATATGAAACATAACAGCCCTTATAGACGGTTTCAAAGTGACAACATAAACAAACGTTAATGCGCATACACGTGTTCGTGGACTGTCCTTAACTTCCGGTAAAAGTTTGCAAACAATAGAGTGCCTGTAGATTATTTACATTCACATTTAGTCATTTAGCAGACGTTTTTATCCAAAGCGACTTACAAATGAGGTAAACAATAGAAGCAATCGGAATAACATAAGGACAACAAAAAGCATAAGTGCAGTCTCATATAGCCCACCACAGTATGCAAAGCTATGGATTTTTTTTATTGTAGAAAGAGTAGAAAAGAAAGAGAAGTCAGTACTAATCGGTCAGCTGTTGACAGAAGAGATGTGTTTTCAGCCGATTCTTAAAGATGGCTACAGAATCTGCTAGGGATGTAACAATATTATCGATATTATAGATATCACACATACGTTGAGCAAACTTCGGCCATTCGGACATCATTCAGGGATGGAAAATGACAGGCAGCAGCAGCCTCTAATTCGCCATTTAACACCCAAATACACAGAGATAAAACAACGCGAGCATCGATAACAGTATCGTTTGTCATGAAGCTTATCGATACTCAAGTATCGACCTAATTACGTACCGGTCCAAAAAAGTACCGGTTCTCGGTATCCATCCCTAGTCTGGACAGGACAAGATCCTGGACTAGGACTTGCGTAGCATGCTCGGACAGGAAAGGTCTGATTTTCCTAATGTTATTTCTGATAACAACCAAAAGAAACCGAGAAAAAAACGTTACTTGGCTAAACTTGTCTCTCCAATATTTTGAATTTAGAGTGTGATACCAAGCTCAACCGCTAGATGTCAATGTACCATACGGTTTGTTTAAATGTGACCGAACTACAGGACCCATTCAACAAATTGATTATTTAATAAAATGAACATTCAACAAAATTCAATAAATCGTTTATTTAATACACTTATTATACAAAAAGACAATAATATAAATTAATAGTAACATAAATGTAATAAAATATAAATAGTTATAGTATTATACACTAGCCAAACACAGACCGGAAGTTAACTGCTGTCCAGGCATATGCCTCCGATGAAACGATCTACCCAAATCAAGGATGTGAGGGCACAGAGCCAAATAACACAGCTATGGCAAAAAGGGCTGTGACGGTGGCAGTTTTTTACCACTGGGGTGGTTGGGAAGTATATAATATTTATATTTACATATACAACCACATGACGAGTGGAAGAGAAATATAGACCTTATTTAAATACTTTTTGAAATATGATAACATTATCTGAAATAAATGAGGATGAAACATCTGTCCATGTTTAATGCGCAAATCCATCAGTGAAATGGCACACATCAGTAACATTTAAATAAACATCAGTAAATAATGAAAACTTAAAATAATATAAGAAAGTTAAATATTAAATAAAAAAGTTGCAGTGACAATTTGAGTCAGTGGCGTATTAACCCTTATGCTGCGTTCCCACCAAACGCGAATGAAGCATTAAACGCGAGTGATTTACATGTTAAGTCAATGCAAAGACGCGATAGGACATCCTGCGGTTGCGAATTGAGCGTTTTGGGCGTTTGACGCGCGTAACGTGTGATTAGCGCGAGTTGAAAAATCTGAACTTTGGCGAAAATTCGCGCCGCGTTAACCAATCAGGAGCTTGCTCTAGTAGTGACGTGATTATGACGCAGCGAGCGTAGTTGGACACTTGAAAATGTTGAGTTTACTCGCGCGTGAAATTCACTTCACAACAGACGCGAATTCGCATCATGGGAGGGGCTTCTGCCAGGCGGCTCCAGTCTCGTGTATATACAGTATATATATACGTATATAGCTCTAATTGAGTAAAGATCGTTTTTTACAATTTAGCAGATTGTCCGACCTCCTCACTCACTTTCATCCAAGCAAGATCCTTTTTATTCCTGTTTTGATAAAAGTAAGAAGATGTATTGTACAGCTCCAGGTATCCACATACAGCGACGATGATTTTTGTCCTCCATTCTGCCTCTGCTCGCTACGTCATAATCACGTCACTACTAGAGCAAGCTCCTGATTGGTTAACACGGCGTGAATTTTTGCCAAAGTTCAGATTTTGCAAATCGCGTCATTCGCGCCGCCTCATTCGCGTGAATCGCATCTTTGCATTTGCATCTTAACATGTAAATCACTCGCGCTTAATGCTTCATTCGCGTTTGGTGGGAACGCAGCATTACAGGCCTTAACAATTCCATTTGAAACAAACTGTTTAAACCTACCTTGGCTTTCCTATTCAGATTGCCAGAATTTTTTCTTACTTTTTCCTACTCGTTGATGGGAATCTAACATGTTGACATTGTCCAGATAAAGATATGTACAGCTGCACTAAATGCGGGTTCAGAAGATGTGTTCAGAGCGCAAATGAATAGATGTCTCTCCGCAACCGCGGCAACCTGCGTGCGCTCCGACACCAAGCAAGCGGGTCATAGCTGTTTTTTATTTTATGTATCTGTTCATTTCACAACAAGGTCCATTGCAGAACCCGCAGAAAGTTTTGCCGTGCAGGCCCGCGCTCGAACGCACCCACGGAAACGCATGCCAATAATTTCGGTGTTAATGTAAAATCTTTTAAATACAACCATCCACAACTACAAATACCAATCCTTATTATGTCATTTTTATCACACATTTGTCACAGTGACGTGCACTACTGCCGGTGGCAGTTCACCACCGTCATGGCACTTTACCACTGCGGTGGTGCGGTTGTCACGGCCACCGTCACAGCCCTAATGGCAAACATATCCAACCCGTCCTGAATTCTGTTCCTCTAACACAATGACTCATTTTTATCCAAACAGAAGCTCAATCGTGTTCATCTGACCTCTCACAACACATGCTGTATATAAAGTGGTTTCCCGTCACATTAGTCCCTCAAAGAGGTAATGATGACACATGCTAAAGTAAGGACCTTTCTTCTGAACCTGTCACAGCAAAGACAGTCTGGATTAATGGGAAATGAGTCACAGCTCAGACTTCGCAGAAATACTACGTGCAAATACAAGCGAAGTGAAAACACAACACGTGTATATGCAACCATAAACATAGAACTAATGACTGTGGATTTAGTGCCTTGCTCTTTTTTCGCATTTCCCTCATTTCCAGTAAATCTGTGGAAGAGACTGATGTGAGACAAAGCATCACCAGAGCGCTTTAGTTAGAGAGCTTTGAAAGGTTTTAAAGAAAGTCGTTTTGCTTATTTAATTTTTGCTATTTATTAATAAACAACAATTAGTATATCAGTGATACACACAAAGCAGAACTCTGCAATTTAATCATTCACAACATCGTTCTCCATGTTTATTCACTTTAGCTTCATATACGTACAGAGACTGATGTCATCAGCTAATGAGATACTGCATGCACTCATTATATGAATTATTATGAAGCAGAAATAACATGAGTAGAGGAACACTTGTGCCTGGGTGGTGTCTGAATGTTCTCTCATTATCATGTCCCCTACCTCCTGTGGAGATTATTTTGAGTTAGCAGGGGTTTAAACAGTACTAATGTATGTGTTTTGAAAGGAAGTGTGGCAACATTTAGCCTCGTGAGCAAGATCAACAGTGCCAGTTTAGCAGCTAACGGACAGAAACTCAATTTCATTACTGCAGACGTGCGTCTACTCGCACCGCCAGGATGGACAGTGAGTATACACTGAGGCCCAAAGGGTGTATATATGATATTATGTAGATACATGCATGACACTAAAGTTTAAGGAGAATCAAGTAATACTGTTCTAGCATGTAACAGACAAATGTATACAGACAATGCGGCATACAATGTCAGCAACAGACAACTCATCAAAAATGAAACAATGCTCCCCTCAACAGATATTCAGGCACTGTGTACAACTGCAGAAATATTTCAGATGTCTAGGTGGAAATGCTCTTCTCTAACTTTCCTCTAGAAGACCATAGACAACAAGAGGCTTCATAAATGTAAATGCGAAATCTCTACGACCAGTAAAGATAAATGTTATCCTCCTAACCGTCAGAGAAGACACCCTCTCATTTTCTTCTTTAATTTCATACTAAAATTTCCAAGATGTTACCAGAGACGGCTGCCAATACTGCCATAGTTCCTTAAAATGTTAAATGTTTGTGATGTTCTGCCTTTATTTCCCCCCAAAAAACTGCTAGCACAGCTACTGTTACACAAACATATCCATGTTTATTCATATCTCTGTAAAGACAAACATTAAGCCATAACTAACAATTTAACTGGAAAAAAAAGAGTTGAGGCGACTGGTTGCACACATCCCTGTGGTCTAATCTGCACAATGCATTCTTGTCTCTCCCGGCACCTGCTATCATTTAATCAAATGTGTGTCATATATGATCCTCTCCAAATTCAGGGTTGAAACAATTAGACTACAGTAGTGTGATGTGTCAAGCAACTTTGGCAGTCTACAAGGTTGAATTTGTTTTCTACAATAACCACATTTCTTTTCTGTCAAACCGTTTCGGCAAAAAAACAGCAGATCTCACAGTCTGCACAGTCATCATCATTTCAGCAGTATCATATCCAAACTGCACACTGTGAATCTGATAATCCAGTTAGCTATTGGGATCCTATTTGCAAGTTGGGAACCGTTGTTTGTATTACCGGGAAGACGTTGGCCAGGAGCTGGCATGCTGTGCTCTCAGTGATGTGTTATAAAGTTCGCCTGGAGCTGAAAATGGAAACCAGATATACTGGTCGTCTTCTCTTATCGTCCTCCATTCAACATTCACACTCAACACAGATTCAATATTAACTGATTTAGCCTCATACTAAAAAGAGTGTAAGAGTGAAAGGCAGACTTAATATAAACCTCAGTATGTTTGACAAGCACTTTTACACACAGGCTTTCCTGGAAATGTAATCCTATTTCTCTTTTTTCCCCGAAGTCATAAGAAAAGGATCCAATGAATCTGATGTTTTCTAAAATGTAAGTTTTGAAGCTATGGTAAACTAAGCCATGAGAATAACAGTTATGAGCTATCCTCAATGGCAAGTTCTCATGATGCAGGTACTCAATGCTTTACAAGTGGGCCTATGTGGTGTATAGTTCTACTCTAAACTCACACCATTGGTCAGGTCAAACTTGCTGTAAAAAAAAAGCATTGTTTTGGAAAGCCACAGCGATTACAGTTTCCAAGGGAATCACAACTGTTTGTTGTCTCTGTAATAAACGTAATGCATGGTATTTCAACGCTAAAGAAAATGCATAACTCTACATATGTCAACTTGGACATTTAATGGCTCTTTTAATAAAAAGACATTGTCACGTTACCTATTCCACTATTGCGGTTATTTTCCGTCTCGTCCATTTTTAGCTCCATCACTGAATCCGTCTCTTCCAGTGTGGGACTGGGACTTGGTTCCTCCTCTGTCGTGATCTGGGGGGCTGGTTCTGCCTTGTGTTCAGGTACCCGTTCATTCGTGTGTTCAGGTACAGGTTCCTTCTTGTATTCAGGTATATGTCGTTTCTTGTATTCAGGTACAGGGACTTCCTTGTATTCAAGCACAGGTTCAGCCTGTGGTTTAGATATGGTGTACTCAGCTATCACCTGAGCCCGATGAGCCACGGGTTCCTCAGCCAGACTGCTGCTGCTGGAACATGCGACAGCATCATCACCGCTGGAGCTACTGCAGATGGACCCGACCGGCTCTGAATCCTCAATACTGTGACTCAGATCAGAGTCATCGGCTGGATCTGTGGTGCTGGCAACTGTCACCGGGGTCCTTTCCATTGGCACTGGGATGCTGGGGACCCGCAAGGGTGAAGTAGGTAAAACAGTTGGGATAAAGGGCTCAGGTGTACTGGGGGTCGGGGTTGGCGGAGGGACTGGAGCCTTGCGCTTCTTTAACTCGTTCTGTGGGGATGGAGAGATGAAGATTAACGAGAGAGGTTTGAAAAGTACTAAAAAACTCAACAAAATGTATCTAAAGTCAATTTTCACATTTTCTTAAAAAGAAACATATAAATTACAGTAAATGGTGTATATTGCACTATTTAATAAAATATGAGCTTCAAATAAATAAAGTAAGCAAAAGACAAACTTGTATAAAACATTTCAGGACAAAAATGGTCCAGCTTGTTGGAAATATAGCCAATTCTGTCTATTAACTGTAAAGGTTTGGTAAAAGTCAGACAACAGTACATCAGTGAAAAGTAGAGTAAAGGTTGAACAGAGTGATATCTCCACTACATCTCATCAGCACAAGCTGTTTTTACAGCAGGTAACAGATGTATATCTACATGGTGAGAAATGAATCACAACCCTGCGGCACTCACATGTCATTGAGAGTACGTTTACACGATGAAAAACAGAAACATTTTTCCTTTGCCTTTTTGAAAAGTTTCATAAACGAGTAAAAACTATTTGTTACATAAAAACATGATGCATGCCAGGCCAGTGGATGGCGATGTTGCGCTATAGAGAAACCCTACCATTTTTTAAGCTAAAAGCACTTTTAACACATTTTGTCGGCGTGTATGTGCGTATATAATTTGTGTATATAAATGCTTTGTCTCCGCTGGTTGTAGTGGTGCAGTGAATCTACTTTTTGCTGGAGAAATGATAATGGGTATGTCACGCAGCACAACCAAGCAGCATGGAGGCCGCCATTATTGTTTGGGGAATACTCACGCATGCATGCCTAAAGACTGAATGCGTAATACCTATGTGTATGACGTCATCGTTTTTGGAAAACGCTGCCTTCAGAGTTTACACAGAAACGATAATGACGTCATTTTCAAAAACTTGCACTTTGAGACTTGTTTTCAAAAGTTTCCGTTTTCAGTCCCCCAGAATGCTGTTGTCGTGTAAATGAACAGCCAAAACGCATAAAAAGTTTTCAGTTTTTAGTTGAAAACGGTCTCGTGTAAACGACCTCTAAATTTTCATCCAATCTGAGCCAAAGCTGACAGACGCTCTAGTGCTGCAGATTCCAGAGGTCTGACAGGACTCAAAATCTGTACTAAGACAGATCTGCATTACCACAGGCAGCAAAAGATAATATACGTAGAATTTCAAAAGCAGGAAGAACTCCATGTCCTGCCTCATCTGCCTGTACATCAGCTTGCATTTAACTGTTTGTAAAATCAATACACTTTGTACGGCTCAACAGGCTGGTCAAGTGCAAACAAAGAGAGTCTTTCATGAATCAGAAAAGATTCAGATTTTATCTGTTTAAAAACATAACGCTACCGGAAAATCTCCTGTACCATATATGAACCAGCATGCTTTGGCACGTCAAGACCTCTGCAACCAGCTTGACAGGCCCAAATCCAGTTTAATTCCATGCGTGAAGTGATAAATCGAAGACGAGCCATGTTGGACATAAACAAGCCTAAACAATGGTCCTGAATACATGCATGCTCAAATGTAGGTCATAAAAACAGTTCTATGTCCGTCATATTTGCACAAAATATGAGGACAAAAGAAGTGGGTCAACTTCATCTGTTACTATGTTTGACATGTCCCTCCCCCTATGTTTATGTTTCGCTCTTTGAAATCAATTGTTGCGGTTTAAACTGCTCGTGTGAAATTAACCGTGGCGACCATGTGCTTGACAAGTGATCGATGGGTCACAGCCGCCCACTTTTACGCTACACTCATGACCTGAGGTGAACCCGGGTAGCCTACTGTACGTTACTTGAAATGACAAGTTCCCTTCAGGTTCCCTGAATCAATGTGGAGCATCAAGATGCTTCTGTTCTTGTTACCGTTTTGAAATTTTCTCTTATTACATGAGAAAATGTTGTGCCTTTAACAGTGGTAGACTGGCGTCATTAACCTAGAAACATATTTGAATTCAAAACACATAATTCATTAACTAATTAGTTAATATAATAAATAAGTTCATTATGTTTAATTGTGTTAATTTTATGCAATAATAGTGTGCACTGGACACACCCCAACCATGTGTAACACATCATGGGTGATTCTCACCAAATCTTGGTTTCAAGATGTTTCTTAAAACACGCACATCAACAAATTTCCTGTTGATTTACTAAAAAATTATATGACATGTTTAAAAGCATTCATTTAAACTTTTACTGACAGTTCAACACAATTGAAAAAGTAGTAAGATACATAAATAATTCATTCCTAAATCAAAATTAGGTGTTGTGCAAGGTGCAAACTCACAATTATATTTATTATGATCACTTTTTGTGTTACCGAATTATATGTTTTACAATTAAAATCTTTACTGCCATGATGTTGACCCGTGAGAATGACCCTTCAATTTCTGCTTGGTAAGTCTGACGTCACGCACCAGCGCTTCCGGGTCCAAATACTCTATCGGATGCCATAGGCAAATAAAAAAAAATTAGAGATGCACAGATTGCAATTTTCTTTGCCGATTCCGTTTTCCGATTTTATTACAAGTGAAACTTGCCGATTCCGATTTTCTATCCACACACTATAATTGACAATATACTGTATATAAAACCATATTAACTTTTCTTCAATACACACTTTTTTTTATTTTCATTACATAAATGATTGAACATTACATTTCCCCAAATGCAGTTCTCCAAGCTGCATTAAATTACAGAATCTTCTCTTTCCCAAACAACTCTTAAATTGAAGAACTCTGTGACTGAAAAGAAGTACAAATAATAAAATATAACTAAACATGTCACTTAATTTACCTTTTTCATTTTTGTACTCATCTCACAAAAGTCTAAGATAACAATAAAATACTTCAAATTTATTCTCGTCTGTTTCCGTTTATGAAACTAACATTGCTTTATTTCATTTTTTCTGAAATGTAAAATAAATTGTCTTTATCTTGTGTCTGTAGTATTAAAAGGGTTGATTTTTGCTGCAACTTCAATAAAAAAGTTAAAAATCTTATGAGTGAACTCTACTCTAAAGATGTATATGTATTTGCAGTTTTTTGTGTTAGTGAAGAACTCAATCAGATATACATCACATATATCGGCTTGGAATCTGCGAGACGTGAGACTGACCGGCCGGTCACCGGTCCGGCCTATCATACGAAAAAACGGCCAATTCCGGTCTCTGGCCGGTCAATCGGTGCACCTCTACAAAAAATGCTAATATACACTCATTGCATGCTGTGAAACTACAGAAAAATCTCCATAAAAACATCTTAGATGGTGAGACAGCGATTCATTTTTATGAATTATTAAAGAAATGTCTGAGATTCCATGAGCCTTGAGACTGTAGGTCAAAAAAATCAGTTCTCTTTTTTACATTTAATTAACACTTGCAATGTAATGTGCTCTTATTATTTGTGTACCACCCACTTAACCTTTAATCCACAACAGTGCAATGTACCAGTTCACTCCTCTGGCATGTTAATAACTGACTGTGAGGGTCACACAGGGCCGCTGGGTTACGTTAAACCACAGGCCGGTTGTTTAACTATGCTCTTCATGCTCACAGATGAATATGTGATGTCCTCCAGATGAAGAGCTCATCACATACACCACTGCACATTCAGGGAACTTCCGGGGGGATGTTGTAAGGTGTCATATACAGGAATGTATGACCTCTCACTGTGCACCTCTCCTTTCTTCCATGCTGTCTCACATGAGTACATTAAGTATTACCCATAAGTTACCCATTAAGTATCGTATTGACTTTAAAGTTCTTTTAATTACTTATAAAGCCTTAAACGGTTTAGCCCCTACCTACATAACAGAGCTTCTACCACACTACAACCCATCACGCTCTCTAAGATCTCAAAACTCCAGACTTTTGATAACACCTAGAATAACTAAATCCACCAAAGGGGGTAGAGCTTTCTCATACGTAGCACCTAAACTCTGGAATAGCCTCCCCGATACTATTCGAGGGTCAGACACACTCTCCCAATTTAAATCTAGATTAAAGACACATCTTTTCAGCCAAGCATTCACTAATACATAGCTAATGAACAGCAGCTACGCTAATTATTCTCTTTCTGTTTCTGCCCTCGCCTCGGGATGCCCATCCCGAGGTAGGGAGAGATTCCGCCAGGCCCAGATGAACGTCATATGCCCATCCACAACTAGAGATTACGCCAGCTACATCGGAAAATCCCGTGCCATCCTCCTGCGAGAGCCTGCGGACTGACTGACCATCCAGCTCCATCCAAGGCAATTCCATCACCACCCAAGAAAAAGGCGACCATCTGGCCGGCCCAGCTCAGACAATTCCATCCCCAACCGAGAGCAAAGACGGACTACCTGTCACATAAATGCTAAATTTACAATACTTGGTATTTAATGCTAAACTTACATCACACGACAGCAGTTTGAAGTTATGGCTGCACTCAGTGACTTTGATTGGAGGTAGCTGGGTGGGTGTTGTAGGGAGTGGGGGGGCTTGTTGGTTGTGGTTCGGGGCGTTTCATTTGTTGGGACTGTGTGGGTCTGGTCTGGTTGGTCTTGTTTTGTGGTCGATGTCGGACAACAGAGGAATAAAGTTAATTATGCCATTACTACTTTTCCCTGGTTGTCCCTCTGTTGTCTGTTGTTGATCACGGAATGGGACCGGGTTGGACCTGCACGGTTTCGGCGGGTGGGGCTTCCTGGGTCGCGGCTCGTGGGCTCTCCCTGTTCTTCGTGGACGTTGCTCGGTGGCTTTGGTCGGGGTCACTGAGTGCAGCTATGACACGTCAGAGGAGATCTGGCCCTCCCGGCTGAGCCTGGTTTCTCCCGAGGTTTTTTTTTCTCCATTATTCAGCATTGGAGTTTGGGTTCCTCGCCACAGCAGAGCAGTGCAGTGTTGGCTTGCTCACCGGGAGACTGCATTTATTTATTTATTTATTCATTTATTTATTAGATATTATTTATTATAATGATCTTGCTTGGTCTATAAACACCATGCACTGTGCTGTGTTTTACCTTTCTGTGTTTTTCTTATTTGCTCCTGTAAAGCTGCTTTGGAACAATGCACATTGTGAAAAGCGCTATATAAATAAAATTGAATTGAATTGAATTGAATTGAGTACATCTCATGCTATTGTTGTTGTCAAGCATTGTTAACTAGTGATGCACGATATTGGATTTTTGCCGATATCCGATAATTTCCACCTCAATTAAGCCGATGCCGATATATGCTGTCTATCCACCGGGCATTTTTACGCAGCTAAAAGCGCCAGGCGCTGGATAGGGTTTTTTCAACCGAGGTGCTTTGGTCGCAATTATAAGCTGCATGGGAAAAAAAATAAGCGCCAGCACTGAGCCCATGGAAAAAAACAAGGGGGCATAGCCTGGTCACTTCAGTGACTGTGCCTTTTCACAGGGCTTGACATTAAGCAATGTCATGTGGTTGTCCTTCGGACAAGTAAACTTGTCATTCACTTGTCCGAGTACAAAAATGACTTGTCCAACGATAAAAAAATGATATTTCATTTGAATTCTCAATATAATTGTTCCGGATCTAGATTGGTAAAGTTCGCTTCTAAGCATTTTAACTAGTGTCCGCTTTGGCCGCCTGAATTTGGTTATAGGCCTACTCTCCGTGACTGCTATAAAACAAAGGCAAGCAGTAATTATTATTAATGTTAAGGCTGTAGGTTAACTTTTTTGCGCATAGCACTGGTGCTAGAAAGGTTTAAAGTTTGGTAGCACAGGTCAAACTGTAGGAGTATAAATCGTCTGTTGTCATCATTAAAAAAAAAAATGCAAGTGCAGTTCATCATGAATAGACAGGTTACTGACAAAAGACATCAATGTTACATACAGATGAATAAATTAGTGCCGTATCATTTTTAGATTACCTAAATTTGTTTGAATATTTCTCTGTTGTGTATTTTTCCTTTTTAACTATACAATATATAGTGGTATATTTGTCCACATAAATTACTGTAGTATACTATAGTAAACTGCAGTAAAATTCTTAGATACTATAGTGTTTTTTAACTTTACTATAGTATACAGTGTTTATCAATTCACTACAAGGGCACTACAATTTTCAAAAACAAATACTATAGTACACCACAGTATTTTTTGTCTGAGTGTTCAATTTAATGGGACTTTTATTTTGACGGGTCTTCGGGAAGACGCTTGTTTGCAGACAGCTTCACTCAAACAGTAAAAGAGCACAGCGCAACTCTGACTGGAGACGAAGTTTGTGTGTTCACATCCTCATACAGTGTAGACGCAGATAAATCCTCGACCATCACTCGTGTTGTATGTTAAACTGTGCACGTAATTCACAGCCAGATGACATTTAAATAACAGGATTCAGCTCCGCATGTAGTTACATGGACTAGTTACAGTGCGATGCGCCATTGATTATTGTCACACACAACAAGCACCACCACGACAAACGCACTACACACAAACACACAGCTCTGTCTAATGCACATATTCTTATTATTCTACATATACAGTATGTCGCACTGTTGTTATTTTTTTCAAGTTACTTGTCCAGTCGGGCAAGTAAAGTTATCTCTCACTTGCCCATACAAAGCATTCACTTGTCCCGGACAAGCGTTAATGCCGAGCCCTGCTTTTCACATTTTAAAATTATGATAAACGTACGATTATTGATATGTATTAAAATAAACCGTCAAATCACATGCAAACATTCCTATGTGTATAAAGCTCAATAGCAATACGTATAGGAATATGTGCATATGACTTGATGGTTTATTGTAATACTCAATAATCTAAAAGTTGTGCATAATAGCTGACACACATTTCTATACACAATTCTACAACATATCTCCATCAATCTACTCATCAGGAAACGGACTCCACCAAACTGAGGATAGCGCTGCTAAACGTGAGATCGATTTCAAACAAGACTTTTGCAATTAATGAACATATTTTATCTAATAAATTGGACCTCTTGTTTATGACTGAGACGTGGCTAAATGCCGGTAAACTTGGACCACTCTCTGAAGTTTGTCCCACAGATTATAACTTTTTTAACACGACAAGGTCAGTTGGTCGTGGTGGGGGTTTAGCTGCTATCTTTAGAAATAATTTAAAATGTCGTCCACTTGCTTCAGAATTGTTTTCTAGCTTTGAAGTTCAGCAATTTCAGATGGAGGGCCGTAATCCATTATTATGTATACTTGTTTATAGACCCCCCAAGTACAATAAGGATTTTATAAGTGAGTTCTCAGATTTTTTATCCTCTGTGGTGCCAAATGTAGATAGGCTTTTGATATTGGGCGATTTTAACATACATGTTTGCTGTCCCTCGAAGCCTATGGTAAAATAATTTTTACAAACTATTGACACCTTCAATCTTATACAATCTGTTGGTGGCCCCACTCATGTCCAAGGGCACACACTTGATATGGTCTTGTCTTGTGGCCTTTTGGTCGGTGATGTGGATGTTGAGGAATTTTTTCTGTCTGATCATAAGTCTATTATTTTTAACATAGCTGTTTCTAGTCCTGTATTACACCGTGCCTCGGCATGCTGGCGTACTCGGTTTTTTAACTCATCCACATCTGAAAAATTTTTAGATGCTTATATTACTTCCTCCAGAATCCATGAAATAGAATCAAACTGTCTTGGAGCTAATCCTGACGAGCTGGTTAATAGGTTTAATGGGATTTGTTCAGACATACTTGATGCTGTTGCCCCTTTTAAATTGAAAAAAAAAACAGAAGTTGTGTACACCCTTGGTTTAACGATGAATCTAGGGCTATTAGACAAAAATGGAGAAAAGCCGAAAGGAAGTGGAAGAGGGATAAATTACAAATATCATATGATTGCGTCAAAGAGTGTATGATTCACTATCAAAAAACTGTTAAGATTGCAAAGGCGAATTATTTCTCTGATCTCATTGCTAGAAATGCCCATAGTCCAAAAATATTATTTAATACCATTAATAGTGTGCTAAATCCGATGTCTAATTTATATCCAGATCCGTCTCCTATGGCCTGTGAAAACTTTCTTAAGTTTTTTACTGACAAGATAGATGTTATAAGATCGTGTATTGTTCCCTCCTCTCTGGACTTCTTTCAGTCCATATCATTTTCTACATATCAGAATTTACCCCAGTGTCTCACAGTTACCTGGTGCAAATTATTCATAAAATGAAGCCCACCTTTTGTTCTTTGGATGTCATCCCTCCCCGTTTCCTATTAGAGACACTCGACGCTATTAGTCCCAGTCTATTGTCAATAATTAATAACAGTTTAACCAGTGGTATAGTTCCATCCTACTTTAAACACGCCACTGTGCAGCCCCTACTAAAAAAAAACAAATCTGGATCCAGCAGTTTTTAATAATTATCGTCCCATCTCTAAATTACCGTTTTTATCAAAAGTTTTGGAGAAGGTTGTGTTCA
This sequence comes from Triplophysa rosa, assembly GCF_024868665.1. Classification (NCBI taxonomy): domain Eukaryota; kingdom Metazoa; phylum Chordata; class Actinopteri; order Cypriniformes; family Nemacheilidae; genus Triplophysa; species Triplophysa rosa. Next base: position 13,684,220 of record NC_079897.1, on the reverse strand, counting down.
ATCAGCTCTCCTCTTTCCTACAGGAAAATGGTAGTTTTGATAAATTTCAGTCTGGTTTCAGACCTCAACACAGTACAGAATCTGCATTGCTAAAAGTAGTAAATGACCTGCTGCTGATTGTTGATTCTGGAAGTTGTGCTGTTTTAATCCTGCTGGATCTCAGTGCGGCATTTGACACTCTTGATCATGGCATTCTTTTAAATCGCCTACAGCAAATTGGGATTCAAGGTTGTGTGTTAAATTGGTTTATATCCTATTTAAAGGGCCGAACTTTTTCAGTAGAGACTGGCAAATATTCTTCAACTTGTGCACCAGTCTTATATGGGGTTCCACAGGGCTCAATTTTAGGTCCTGTTTTATTTTCTTTGTACATGCTTCCTTTATATGCCATATTTAAAAAGCACAATGTTTCTTACCACTGTTACGCAGATGATACTCAGTGTTATGTTCCTCTGCACCCTAAGGATGGCTCCAGCCTGCAGCGTTTGTTTGATTGTATAAGAGATGTTAAACAGAGGATGTCTGCCAACTTCCTCCAGTTAAATGAGTCTAAGACTGAGGTCTTACTTTTTGGCTCCCCTGCTTCTTCAGAGGTTGTGGCCAGTAAACTAGGACCTCTATCTGGTAATCTTCATTCACATGTTAGATACTTATTTTTGACTCTACTCTGACTTTTGATAAACAGATCAATGCTGTGGTTAGGAGTTGTTTTTATCAGTTAAAGAATATTGCAAAGATGAAGTCATTCTTAACATTAAGAGACATGGAGTCTGTAATACATGCTTTTATCTCATCCCGATTAGATTATTGTAATGGATTGTACTTGGGTGTTTCACAGTCCCTATTGTCACGTCTTCAACTTGTTCAAAATGCTGCTGCCAGATTGTTGACCGGAACAAGGAAGAGGGAACATATCTCACCAGTGCTGATCTCTCTTCACTGGCTCCCAGTTAAACATCGTATCCATTTTAAAACATTGTTGTTTGTTTATAAGGGTTTGCATGGACTGGCTCCGTCATATATCTCTGATCTCCTGTTTCACTGTAATGCTTCCAGGGAACTACGATCCACTAGTAGTCTTCAGTTGACTGTTCCAAGGTCACGTCTGAAATCGAAAGGCGACCGTGCCTTTTCAGTGGCTGCCCCACAGCTTTGGAACAATTTGCCAACTTACATAAGATTTGCTCCAACATACACTGATTTTAAGTCCCTTCTTAAAACGTATTTATTCAATATTGCATACGGTCGCAAGTAAGCACAGTGGCATAACTGTAGTGTATTATCTGTTGTTTTGTTTTGTTTACCTTTGTATTTTGGTATATGTTTTAATTTTTGTACAGCACTTTGGCCAACAGCTGTTGTTTTTAAATGTGCTTTATAAATAAATATGACTGACTGACTGACACACATGAACACTGTACAGCTAGTTTTGTGGCTATAAATCATTCCCTTTAAATGCTTTTGAAGTTGGAAAAAGGTATTTTAATGTGTACTTTAGAGATGGTCCCTAAATTCACGAACGTTTAATGTCAAACCAACTTTATGCCAGTGAAACGCGGCAATGAACGCATGCTTTACATGCGCCACGCGCTCGTGTGTAAACACATTAGGACAATTTATATATAAAACAGTATACAATATTCATTAATGTTCCTGTAGGTAGGAAGGAGCTTGTTCTGTTGACAGACAGAGGCTTCAATTCCGCGAGTAGGCTACAGTTTGCAAAACTGTGTGAACGGATTGCGAAAGCGTGGGCACAGATTATGAATTTGTGGGTACAGATTTCAAAAACTGATGGGACGGTTTACAAAACCGAGAGCACGGATTGTAAACTCGTGGGTACAGTTTATTTATTCGAGAGCACGGTTTTGTAAACTGTGGGAACGAATTACAAAACTGTGGCCACGGATTTGCGGGTCTTGTTTTTTTTTCTCCGAGGGGTGACCAGACGGGCTCCGCATAAACGAAATAATTTTAAAACATTTGCAAAATGAATTTGGTGAATATGAATTAAAGAAGCAACAAGAGCATAGGTGTCTTTGAAATGGAGACTACAAAACGGCAGTGTGCAGAGACGAAAGTCACAGGGCGGCGCGTTGCATATTATGCACGCTTGAGCTCAAGTTCAAAGTCTACTCCCGATGGACGATGGGCAGGATTCAGCTTTATTTTTACTCTGTTTTAGTTAAAAACGTTAATCAATAAATAGGCAGTGCGCGGCAAACGGGCACAGAGACGGATTTCTTTGCGCACTTAGTTAATGTAAGAATGTGCTGCTTTTACAAGCATGATTTAATTACAGCTTCCTATCGGCGAGGCATATCGGCGCTATTTTCTTTATCGGGCCGATGCCGATAATTAATTTATAAGCCATTATCTGCCGATAATATTGGCGTGCCGATAATATCGTGGATCCCTATTGTTAACCATGAAGATATATATGGAGATATATTAAAGTTGGGTGCCTCACCTCTCCCCCTCCATCCTTAGTCCTAATCAAGACCTACTTTACCAAACAACAAGCAATGCACCATAGTCAGACTTAATCATCTTAAGAGAAAGTTTGTAAAGGATGAGTTGTATAAGAAGCTCTATGATGACTTCATGAGTGAAATCTTGCGAAGAGGGGATGCTGAGAAAGTACCTAACAATGGCAGAGAAGGGGAAAATGGTACCTACCTCACCATGGTGTTTTTCATCCAAAGAAAAGAGATAAATTGCGAGTTGTTTTTGATTGCTTTGCTAGATATAAAGGTCATTCTTTAAACGATCATCTGCTCCAAGGCCCTGATTTGATAAATAGTTTGAACGGTATTTTAATTCGATTCCGACAACACCTTATCGCAATCAGGTGTGATATAGAGATGTACCATCAGTTTCATGTTGCTGAATCTGACAGAGATTTCTTACGCTTTCTTTGGTGGAGCTGTGGAGACCTTAAACCAGTGGTTCTCAAACTTTTTCGTTGTAAGGCCCCCTTTGTGTAGAGTGCATCGCTTTGCGGCCCCCCAAATAAAGACTTATAATCTTAAATTTAACATTTTTATTTAAACAAAAACATATTCGGTTATACAATGCTGAAACATCAATTCTTTTGTCTGGTGGTCTTATTTTTCTGATGTTTGATTGCATAAAATCTATGATCAATTTCTATATTTCCTAAAATGCCACAAAATCTGTGGCCCCCTGGATCCATCTCGGGGCCCCCAGTTTGAGAACTACTGCCTTAAACAACCCCCTAACGAGTTTCGCATGAAGGTTCACCTCTTTGGCGCAGCTTTATCCTTAGGATGTGCAAATTATGGTCTAAAACATCTTGCAATTGAAAACAGCGAGTTACATCCATCAGGGTCAAAATTTGTAATCAAAAATTTCTATGTGGATGACGGATTAATTGGTGTACACAGTGAAGAAGGCATCAAGGTCATGGAAGAAGCACGAAGGCTCTGTGCTCTAGGTGGCCTGCGACTTCACAAATTTGTGTCAAATAGCAAAGCTGCGTTAGCTAGAATTCCCGCATCAGAAAAAAAATCTTTTTAATCTTTCATTTGATGAGCTGCCCTTAGAAAGAACCCTCGGCCTACAATGGGAAAGGGATCTGACCACTTTAGATTCAAAACTCACTTAAAAGATCTACCTGCTACTCGACGTGGCGTATTGTCCACTGTTGCTTCAATCTATGACCTATTGGGCCTTATAGCCCCTGTGCTGTTGAATGGAAAAAGGATTCTGCAGAAAGTGTGTAAACACGGCAGTGGCTGGGATGATCCTTTATCACATGAACACAATCTAAGGTGAAGAGGTGTAAAGAGTACCTGAATACCATACTTGAGTAAAAGTATAGATACCTTGCAGCGAAAATTACTCCATTACAAGTTACAAGTCACCAATGCCAAAACGACTTCAGTAAAAGTCTTAAGAGTATCTGATTTTAACAGTACTTGAGTATTTTACTCATACTGAATGTAGGCACAAAGAAGCACTAGTCCTCAATACTTAAGAGACATGTCAGTGAAAAACAAGAAACAGTTGATACGTGAGGAGAGCAATCGCATTTATTTTCTTAAATCATAATAAGACTGAACACCTCAAAATTGCAACAAATCATGGCCGACACCATAACCTACTGTACGTCTATTACAAACACCCAAGTCTCATTTAAGCTCAAGTGCTCATAAGTAAACAAAACTCCTTCAAAAAGGTCTCTTCAATATAACAAATAAATAAAATAATGTTAAGTAAAATCAAAAAGTCAAAGCCTTTTTGCACTGGATATGCTGGTTTTGGCCTCATCGCCAGCTGCAGTCATGTCCTCATTTCACATATAAACCGCCAGCGATTGACAACTACCTGATACTGCACTCATATTCACATAAAGAAGCCATGTTGACAAGTTTTAATAAGTTAGAGCAAAATCCACAAGATTATAGTACCTGCAATGCCCTGTAAATGGCAATATTAATGCTTCTGTAGCAAAAATAAACTGCTGCAAAAAAGATAGGTGCCATGCAAAATGTAATGTGTAATTGTATTAGTCATTACAAATTTAGTGGAGTAAAGAGTACATATACTTGTTCAAAAATGTAGTCAAGTAGAGAGTAAAAGTTGCTAATATCTTTAATACTCCGTACAACTACAAAGTAGCCAAAAAGATACTTAAGTACAGTAACTACTTACATTTACTCCAATACTTTACACCACTGCTAAGGTGGGAACAATGGAAAGGAGACTTGAATGAACTGCAAAGGGTAAATATACCACGAACATACACATCTCTCAGCTTTGGAAAAGCTATCGAAGCCGAATTACATCACATTTCTGACGCAAGCACCCATGGCTATGGTCAGTGTTCATATATAAGACTTCGCAATAAGGATGGTAATATTCACTGTTCATTGGTGATGGCAAAGTCAAGTGTCGCACCTCTTAAACTTGCAACTGTCCCTCGTTTGGAGTTAACTGCTGCAGTTGTCTCTGTTCAAGTGAGCGATATTCTCAAAAGAGAATTGTATTACTCTGTCAACAAGACGTTTTGGACTGATTCCAAAGGAGTACTGGGGTATATAAATAACGAGGCACGCAGATTTCACACTTTCGTTGCTAACAGAGTGCAAAGAATACACCTCAGCAGTGTTGGGTGTAACTAGTTACTAAGTAATTAGTTACTGTAATTTAATTACTTTCCCCTTGAAAAAGTAAAGTAAGGGATTACTCTTATTTTGTCTGTAATTTAATTACAGTTACTTCTGATGTAATTAAACTAAATACTTTGTGTAATATGTGTGTGCAATAGTGGAATTGACATCAAAATTCCGAGTCTAACTTTAAAATCTGTGCTTTAATGTATAATTCTCACATTTGTAATACTTAGGTCAGTTAATAAGAGTACTTTATGTAGTTTAATATTATTTGACTGAATGAATTAAATAAGCCGTTTCATGTCTATCCTTAAATCACTTAACTAATCAAGGTTGATGTAGGATATAGAAAGTAATTAGTAATAAGTAACTAAATACTTTTTGGAGAGAGTAATTTGTACAGTAATCTAATTACACTATTGAATATGTAATTAGTAGCTAGTAATTAATTACTTTTTCAGAGTAACTTACCCAACACTTAACCTCAGCACAACCACTCCACAATGGAAATATGTTCCAACAGAAGAAAAAACTTGCTGACCATGTGTCTAGAGGGTTATCAGTAAAAGAACTTCTCGCTTCAAATTGGTATACTGGCCCAACATTTTTGTGGGAAAAGGAGATCCCTTTAGTGAAAGAAGCTGTTCCTGAACTCTTATTAGGGGATCCAGAGTTAAAAATCTCAGGTACTTTGGGCATGCAATGTGTAGAAAGCTTTGACTTAACGAACCGTCTCTCAAGATTCTCTTCATGGTCAAAAGCAATTAGAGCTGTAGCCCGTCTCAAAAGAAGAGCCAGTAAAGAGAGAGTAAACCCCTCCCTTTACATATACCGGAATGGATTGCTTTGGTCCGTTTCTGATCACGCAAGGACGAAGCACATACAAAAGATACGGCCTCTTGTTAACCTGCTTGTCCTCTCGTGCTGTGCATATTGAAATGCTTACTGACCTGACAACAGATTCATTCATAAATGTCTTACGCTGTTTCATCGCTATAAGAGGCCCTGTGCGTCAATTAAGGTCTGAGCAAGTAATGAGCTTAGGGAAGCGCTTAAGGAGATTGACACTGACAGATTAACCATTTTCCTGTCTGAAAAACAATGTGATTTTGCAATGAATGCCCCCCATGCAAGCCATGCTGGTGGAGTTTGGGAACGCCAAATCAGAACCATAAGATCTGTCTTAAAGGGAACCCAGTGTATAGAGAGATGTATGGCTTAATGCGTTGTAATAGCCTTACACTACTAGCATTTGTCATTAGAAACACATCAAATATTTTCAGTTCTTAAAAAAATCCGAAATGTAATACTCATTTTAACCTAAGGAGGCCGCCATGTTCTTTTTCGATGACGTAAACTGGTTGCACGCACAGCTAGGCAGCCAAACTAAACACCGACACACTAATCAGTTCTTCAGTAAATATAAGGTTCTGTAGGATAATATATATATACTATATGTGTGTGTGTAACAATATTCACAGCAATTAAGAAGGAGGAGGGTACCGGCGAACGTTGAACAACAAAACTTTAATAAAATAAACAAACAACAAAACGAAAGTAAAATGCCGGCAGCTCCCTCACGGTCGACTGCCGGTCACACATAATAAAACATAACGTAAAGTCCAGGCCTGGTTCTCTCTCGTCCTTTACTGTTGTCGCTCCTCCTTTTATATAATGCTAAAAAGACGCTATTTTGGTGTATTGTTTGTCAGAAACAACACAAACATGCATATTAATAACCAAAATCATTTTGAATTTATCATATACACGATGTTTTTAAAGTATACGATTATGGTGGATGCTGATTACTTAAATAGTCTTAAATGTCTCAAAGGCGGTAGTTTAAAGCTATGATTTAACGCACGCTCACCTTGAACAGACGTCTACTAGTGGTGGGCGGATCGATCCTGAAGTATCGATACTTTCGATACTGAGGTTGTATCAAAAAGGATCGATCCTAACATAAAAATATCGATACTAATGTGTTTTTAGTTTTTACTACTGATTTTATTTATTTACTAATGTAGCTAATAATTGTATAATGAAGAAAAACTATTTCCCATACACCTAGTTTTGCACACGTTGCTCCTCCCTGCCCTGCTGTGTTTTGTAGTCCGCTATCACGTGACTCAGAAGCGCCAAGCGCAAGCACGCAGACGCTGCTGCAGCCGGCGAAAAGAAGAGGAGCATCGTGTGGAGTTTTTTCACCTCGGTGAATAAAAACACTGCGAAATGCGATGTATGGCAGTGGGCCTTTGGGGGTAAAAAGCCAAAGATTAAAAGTACTTTATTGTTTGAGACACAAAGTAAATAAAGTGCTTAAATAATAGTGTGCACTTTGTTTATAAATTCACTTAAAAAGTGTAATGAAAGGGAAACATGTTAATTTGTTCTATTATTTTGTCTAAACATAACACTGAACAAAAACTGAAAAGCAGTTTTAAAATCTTTGTTCTTGAGTAATAATTTTGTCCACTTTGGGTTTTTTTTAAAGCTAGAGAAGTAGTACTGGGATAACGAGAAATTGTTTTGTTAAATATCGTTTTTCTGTTCTGTTAATCTGTTATTGTTACTATTTTACAGTAGTAATTTGGTGCAAAGTTCATGTTTGCAAATTCAATTACAGGAATAAATAACTAAATAAATAGATTTATTTGGTTTAAATGATGTCCAGTGTTTTAACATCTACATGATTAATTAGCCTACAGGCACATTAAGAGCACAAATCACAAAATATTTTAGTGGTCATGAAAATGTGTTCAGATTTAGCATATTAATGATGCATTCATCTTATAAATCATGACATTTCATTTACAGGAAAGTAAATGTAAGTTCAAGTGAATGCTTTTTAAAAGTAAAAAGTATTGGTATCGGTATCGAAATCGGCAATACTGGCCCTGCATTTACTTGGTATCGGATCGATACTAAATTTTACAGTATCGCCCACCACTAACGTCTACTGAACGTGTTCTTCTTTTATGGCTGGCAGGCTGGCTTGTGTCAAGAGGACATACCGCCACCTACTGTCCCTGTGTGTTTGTATATCTGATCTTATGTTTTACGTGTCATATTTTACTGTTATATATGGAAAACGTGTGTGCTTCGCTGTTGCGAAGGAGAACAGGTTTAGGTCGCAACCATTTGACATCACAGATTCTGACGCAAAAAAAATGGCGGCCTCCAAGTAAAAATATTTTTTCCAAGTTTATGAATACGGTGAGTTACACAGTTTTTTTATTTCACAATTATAAAGTCAATGCCATTGTTCATATATTAAGCCATACATCGCTCTATACACAGGGATCCTTTTAAATGCTATCCTTGCACAACACCCAGAGCGACTCGACGATTCTTCCTTACGGGCCTCTTTATATTAGGCAATGGTGATAGTCAACAGTAGGCCTCTTACTGTGGATTGTCTGACTGATCCCAAAAGCTTGACGCCTATCACTCCAAATCATTTGCTCACGATGAAATCTGTCACCGCTTTACCTCCACCAGGAAAGTTTGTCAGGGAAGATGATTATTCCAGGAAAAGATGGTGACGTGCAGTATCTGGACGAACAGTTTTGGAATCGTTGGCGCAAAGAATATGTTGCGAATATAATCTCAAGCCAGAAATGTGTCATGGCTCTGCTTCATTTAGTCATGTTTTTCTTGGTCCTGTAGCAGAGCTATGACAAAGCTTTTGGTTATGTGTGGAGAGAAACATATTATTGTCCTTTTGACAATAATATACGTTCTCTCCAGTCTCTCGTCATTGGCCCTGCTCCTCTCGTTTCCTTGTTATCTTTCCCTGAGTGTTTGATTACCCACACCTGCCCCGTGTCGTTATCCCTCGTTTGTCTTGCCTATATATTCCCTCTTGTTTCTTTGTCCTGTGCTTGTGGATTGTACTGTGTTCTACGTATGTACCTTGTGCTTGATGCTGTGCATTACTCCCCGTTTGTCTTAGTAAGTGTTAGTTCTTGTTTAGTTTGTATTTAGCCCAGTGTCAGTTAGTCTACGTCCTGTTGTTTGTTTTATTGTTTGGTGACCTTTCGTTTTCCCCCATCGAGGGTGTTTTGTTTTGTACTTTTGTTTATTGTTTAAAATAAATATATCTCCTGTTAACCCCTTCACATTTGCCTGCATCTGGGTTCTTCCACCTCGCTGCCACACCCCCTGGTCGTGGCAGACCTTGACAGAAATGGGGTGCATCTAAACGCAATCTTGAATCTGGGGATATTGTTATGATAAAGGATGACAACCTACATGGAAATGAGTGGAGAATTGGTAAAGTTGAGGAAGTTGTTAGTGGAATTGATGGACTTGTTAGAAGAGCTAAAATACGCCTTGGTGATTCGAAACTTAATTCAAGGGGTAAGCGCATCAATGAGCCGACGGTACTCGAAAGGCCAACACAGAAACTTGTTCTGTTGATGGAAAGTGTTTAGTAGATTCGAATTATCCTTTATGGTATTAAGTACTATTTTATAGATTTGTATATTTATAGGATTGAATATTTATGAATGTGAACGTTATGTATTTGGATACTGTAATATTTTGATTGATTAAACGCTATTAATAATTTAAGGGTTTTCTCTAAAATCATTTGTGGTTTATACTTGGTGCCATGGAATGTGCACTCATGATTTTGGTGGGAGTGTTACGTTTGGAATATTTGTTTAATTTGTAATTATTTCTTTCATTCAAAGTTCACAATTTTGAGTATATATTTTTTGTTTACATTTACCGTTGAGTCATTATATATGTTAACTAGGGTTGTTCCGATACCGATTCTAGTATCGGAAATTCCACCGATACTACATAAAATTCTGGTATCGGAATCGGCGAGTACTTGAATCCATGTACCAATCCGATACCAATTTCTTAAACAGGATCTAGTTATGCCCGCTAACTTTGCTTAACGCTGAAACACAGAAAGTTGTGCTGTGAAGAAGAAATGAAAATGTGCTAGGGACATGCACGAATATTCGATCCGCAATAATTATTAGAAAATTAAAAATGCTATTTGAATATTTTTATTTTTATCACCACAGGTTTAGAATTGTCTTGTCTTATTTAACGCTTCTTCACTTCATCTATAATGACTTTTTAATGTACAGAAAATATAAAAAATAATTTGCATGTGTCCTAAATCTTTCTACAGTCAGATCGCAAGCTAGTTTAAATATTTTAAGTTCACACACGACGGCCTGACGGGTCGCGTGTTATGCTCAGCTCACATTACCAAAAATGTTTTAAAAACTGGTGAGCCACAGAATTCGTTAACATTACATTACTTATAAGTTGGTATAAAAATACCAACGTAATATTAAATGATTCGATGATTCATTTATTTATTACCATGACTTGTTCGGAGCAGTTGTTTGTTCGTTAGAAATATGTTGGGCTAACTAATGCTGATTTCAATAACTTTAAACATTAAAATGTACATTTCACTGCAACTAATGTTAATAAATTTTAGCATAAGACTGGTGTCAGGACTCTGTCCTTCCTGTTTTCGAGTTCTTTAACTCTATGGACAGGGTCGTGACAGAACCATGTCCTGCGGGTGTTCTGTGTGGAGACGCGTGGCTTTTGTTTACTTTTTGCCACGTGTCCTCCGGTCTTGTCTATGCAAAGCTAAACAAGACAGACACTGACCATGAAACAACAAAGAAAACAATATTTGCGGTGGTGATCAGCAGAATTAGTCATTCTTCCTCAAATGCCGGTCACGTAATAAACAACAAGCACTAAAATGGCTCTGTCTTTGTTTTTAGGATCAATTAACAGTCGGTATGGAGGTATCAAGAAGCCTGTTTACTTTATTTATTATCAACATTATAAACAATAAAGCCAGATATTCTTGTCAGATCTGGGTTTTGTTACCGGGAGTTAGAGAAGAGCAACGCAACGCATTATTCACATTCTCCGCTGTCGGCTTGTAAACTGTCGGCTTGTTGAACAGACTTTCAACAGAGTAAAATAGACCTACTGCATTATGCTTGCTTTTCTTATCAAGAACATGTTAAACAAAATAAAGAAGATAACCATATATCACAGACTTTCAATATGCGTTTTGTTTTGTATGTTTGGTTTTTGTATGATTTCACTTCGCGCGGGTTTAAATGCAGTTTTTATGTATTTTTCCTTTTTTTCCAACGTTGCTAATCTTTTCAACATTAAAAACCCTATATACAGGATCTAATATTAGTGCATTATGAATATTTAATGATAGTTATACGTTTGATGTGAAATTTTGACTAAATAAAAATGAAACAAATTACGTATTTTTTCAATTAATTTAAATAAACGAATATTCGTTTTCTGAGCTCAAATATTCTAATATGAAATTATTGAAAAATGCCCATCCCCAGTGCTAGCGCTAATGGCAGTATTTCAGAGTGGACCAACCAGCCAGTAAAACTGCGACTTAAGAAAAATAAATAATATTACTGTCAAATGTCTGTCAGATAATAAAAATACTCTTTAATTTACTGTATGTATTTGTTCATGTTTTATTAAGGGATAAGTCTAAAGCACACCATAAAATAATTATATCAATTCACACAGGGCTAGTATATACAGCTGTATACAGATACACACCCTGGTATTGGATCAGTACTCGGTATCGGCTGATACCCTGAGCCCAGGTATCGGAATCAGCATCGGGAAGGAAAAAAGGGTATCTGAACATCCCAAATGTTAACCAGGGACTTTTATTTTGATAAGGTTGTTCATGGAATGGATATGAAGCGTGTGTGTCTCATAGCACTTCAAGAGTAAATGGAGTTGCGTGAAGCTCAAACGCACATGGTTAGCTCGCGCCAAGGCTAATAGCGCCTTAAAGATTTTCTAGCTCCTGGTTTTGAATGGAGACCAAGGTAAATGTGATTTGTTTATTGTATATTTTTGTTTATGTGTTGGGTATTATGGGTTTGTTTGTATTTGATGATTTTCTCTTATTACTCATTCATTGTTTTGTTTGGATTTCTGTTTTTGTCAACATATGTCAGTTCTTACGGTGGATTTCCACGCTTTATAATGATTTTAATCGCAATGTGAAGGAGACGGGTGTATAAATAAAAGCGCGAGATCCATCAGTTGAAGAATCCATTATTCCTTCGAACCAGAGAGCTACAATATGACTGGTGTTATAAACGTCTTGGTTCCGGATGTAACCTCAGTTCCCTGATGGAGGGAACGAGATGTGTCGAGCCGACAGATGGGGTTTGACTTGAGAAACTATCATCTTCTGACTATTTAGAAAAGGCCAATGAAATTGGCGAATGAAACTTGCATGCCGTACTCCGCCCCGGATATCCGGGTATAAAAGGGAGACGATGTGCTGCATTCATTCACCTTTTGGTCTGAGGAGCCTGAGAGCATTTCTTGACCGCTACGGTGGGCGGCCAGCGTTGTGGCAAGAAGGACACAACGTCTTGTTCCCTCCATCAGGGAACTGAGGTTACATCCGTTACCAAGACGTTCCCTTTCTGTTGGTCACTCGACGTAGTGTCGAGCCGACAGATGGGGTTCCTATGGAAAATGCCACGGCGTGCCGTGTTACAATCTCTAGCGGAGCGACGCTGACTGGCCTGGGCGTGTCAGACGTGAGCGCTAGCGCAAAATTGTAACCGTCCAGTGGAGAGGTAGGGGGTCCCAGAGCTTTTGAAGAAAAGGAGGCACTGTAAGGGCCACTGGGTAAGCATTATTCCCCCCTGGGGGAAAAACGCTACAGAGACCACTACCTACCGTGGGGAGGAATAGTGGAGACACCCGCATGGTCTCGCCAGCAGGGGAGAACTCATGGGAAAATGTGCGGACTGGGAGTACCGCAAGGTGGAAGTCCACCTAGGGGAGGTCATGTGTTCCCGAGGTGGGGAACCAACCATGAGGAGAAACATCGGACAGAACCACCCAGTGGGGGGGTTACCACGTCCGGAGCACTAGGTCCGGTTAGAGTTATGCGGTAGATAATTCAGCTGGTCCCCAGCCTAAGGGGACAGGGCTGCTCTGCCCAGCCTGCCCCCAGGAGGGTGCTTAGTAATGGATGGAATGCTTGTTCTTCGCCCAGTGGGGGAAGAAGGGACGCGGAAATAGCACGCTGACCCACCTAGGAGGGGGGAAGGTGCTTTCGCAGGCGTATGCCCTACCGGTCGCCAATCTTACCTGTTGCCCTGCAAGACACGGGCTGACACTGGTTCCATGCGGAGGTTGTAAAACCTCACGAAGGTGTTGGGCGTAGCCCAACCCGCAGCTCTGCAGATGTCTGCCAGAGAGGCGCCCTGAGCCAGTGCCCACGAGGAGGCTACACTCCGAGTGGAGTGTGCCCTCACTCCTAATGGGCAGGGGCGATCTTGAGATCGGTATGCCGTAGCGACGGCATCCACGATCCAGTGCGCCAGTCTCTGTTTGGAGACAGCCCTCCTCTTCTGCTGACTTCCAAAACAGACAAAGAGCTGCTCAGAGCTCCTGAAGCTCTGCGTGCGGTCCAAGTAGAGGCGCAGCGCATACTGGACACAACACGGATGGGGTTGGGTCTTCCTGCCCAGTGGAGAGCAACTGCAAGTTCACCACCTGGTCCCGAAAGGGAGTGGTGGGAACCTTGGGCACGTAGCCAAGCCGTGGTCTCGGGATCACGTGAGAGTCCCCAGGCCCGAATTCTAGGCAGTCCGTGGACACAGAAAATGCTTGTAGGTCCCCTACCCTCTTGATGGAGGTGAGCGCCACCAGGAGGGCCGTCTTCATCATAAGATGAGAAAGAGCGCTCTCTCACAGGGGCTCGAAGGGGGCCGTCGAGTTGCCGTCCACCGTCGTGCCGAGGGTGAGAGCGGCTGTAATGATAACCCAGAGAGAGAGGAAACTCTTTTGGTGAGTAAGTGGGCCGGTGGCAGATCGTGAGATGGGGCAGGAACGTCCCTATCCGACCGACCAGCGATGGAGTGGCTGGGGTCGGGCCCGATGGTGTACTCGATCTCCCTTTGGCCTTCCATTCAGGGCCACTGAACTGCTGGGAGAAGTTTCTCAGCGAACTTTCTCAGCGTCCCGCATCTGCGCAAGGTTAAGCCAGAGGTGTCTCTCCTGAACCACCATGGTGGACATCGCCCGACCCAGTGCCCGCGCGGTCACCTTCGTCGCCCGTAGGGCGAGATCGGTGGCGGTGCGGAGTTCCTGCATTAACCCTGAGTCGGTCTTACTCTCGTGGAGCTCCTTCAACGCCTTGGCCTGATGGACCTGCAGGCAGGCCATGGCATGGAGGGAGGAGGCAGCCTGGCCCGCAGCAGCGTAAGCCTTCGACACCAGGGATGCCGAAAACTTACACGTTTTGGATGGGAGTCTAGGTCGAGCTCTCCAGGTGGCCGCCGTCTGCGGGCACAGGTGCAACGCGACGGCACGCTCCACCTGGGGAACATCGACATACCCCCGGGTTGCCCCACCATCACGGGAAGTAAGGGCGACAGAGCTGGTCTGACGGAAACGAGCCGTGAGGGGGGCGTTCCACGTCTTACTGAGCTCCTCATGCACTTCCGTAAAAAACGGGACCGGGTCCGGGCGCGGCTTGGAGTCGCGCTCAGACCCGAGGTACCACGTATCCAGCCGCGAGCATTGGGCTGCAGTGCACCGCACCGCCTCTCCCCCAGCGCTTGTGGTTGCCCGGGAAAGCATGGTTGACATCTCGATATCCGCCTCTTCCTGGGCTCGACCCCCCCGAGGGAGGGAGCTCCGAGGAATCGTCGTTATCAGATGCCAATAAGTCGCCCTCCGAGCTGCAATCAACATCTCATCTTCGTCACGCACTTCCGAGTACGTGGCCGAGGAACAAGACGGGGTAGGACCGTCTCCTGGGGGACGGTCAGACGAGCGAGAGGGGGCGCGAACGGTCCGTGAGCCTGTGGCTGACGGATTAACACTCCCGATAATCCCCATTTCACCCCCGGTGCTTGCCGTAGCGGACGGCAGGGCCGTAGCCACTGCGGTCTCGGAACAGGAAGCAGACGAGGTGGCGGCTGTGTCCACGAAGAACACAGCTACCTGTGACCGCAACATCTGGATCGCCATCCGCTCGCAGTGCAGGCAGGACGTATCCACAAAGGCTGCCTCAGCGTGCCGGACCCCCAAACACCTGAGGCAGACATCGTGTCCGTCTCCCTCCTCGATGAGCGTGTTGCACCCACGAGAACAGCGGGTCATGCCACGCTGGAGAAATTTGCTCTATTAGAAGAAAAAAAGAAAATAACTCGAACACCTCCGGAACTGCCGAGACACCCAGGGGAAGTTGCTGCAGGAAGGGACAGTCCGCTGCACCACGTCGTACAGATTCCAGCAGAAAATAGATCAGTGTAGATCCGATTTGTGATTATAAGATCGAAGGCTCCGAAGAAAAAAGGTGAATGCAGCACGCCGTTTCCCTTTTATACCCGGTGTGGCAAGGGGGGTGTGATTTAGCGAGGTCTGCAGCGGGAGAGAAGGCTGAGAGAAGAGTGGTGAGTAAATGGGGTGCGAAGTGCAAATGATGATCAGCTGTATTCCAGTAATTGGTGTGGGGATGCATATAAACAGCTCGGAGACAGGAGCCGGGCGTGTGAGAGCCAGCAGAGTCTACTGCGGAGACAGAGAGAGAGAGGGAAAGCTCGAGAGAGGAGTGCTTCACGAGAGGATCGTCAGCTCCAGTGGAACACGGAGGCTGGAAACAGAGACGCGCAGCGTCAGCATTGAACTTTGATTTATTTTGTTAATAAAACATACTTCTCCTCTGCAGTAGTCAACCTGTCCCCGATCTCTTCCTTCTCACCTACACGAACTTTGTTACACCCGGATATCCGGGGCGGAGTCCAGCATGCAAATTGAATTCGCCAATTTCATTGGCCTTTTCTAAATAGTCAGAAGATGATAGGTTCTCAAGTCAAACCCCATCTGTCGGCTCGACACAACGTCGAGAGACCGACAGAAAGGGAACTGGTGTTCACAGTACGTAGGTCTTCATCGCTCTTCACTCTCTATTAGATGCGCACTTTTAGTGTGTTGCGACTCTCTGTCTTTAGGTTTGTTTATTATCGCGCTTGTCTTTGCACTGCGAGTCTCTGGTGACTCCACATGCATCTCCCAGTAGCAGCAAGTCACCTTAAAAGCGTTCATGTGGCGAGCATCATCGCGCGTTTCAGCAAGTTTCGCCTTGGCTTGCCTAAAGTTAAACTTTATTAAAACTATTAACAGCTTTACAAAGCGACCTGACTTCTGAAATACTTGAGAATTAGCTTTTTTATATGCACGCGCAGATCACTGCACCCCTGCACGAGCACTGCGGGTGAGAGAGAAAGCACCAGACTGGGGCAGATCACAAAACTACAGACTTAAAGAAGTATGTTTGATTTGCTAATTTGTTATGGGTAAATTAATTCACATGGTTTGTCATAATAACGCCCAACTTGCAGAGCGCAGAGTTAACCACGCCTACTTATTTACATTCCGCGGAATACACGGAATAAAAAAATCTCTTATGGTTGACATTTTATTCCATGGTAACAGAATATTCCGTCATTCCGCCCAGCCCTACTTAGTCCTAAAGAATGATTGGCCTGTGATCAATTCTAAGAGGTAAACTAAAGCCTGAACTATTTAACTATGCTGTCCTGTCCGCTGGTCATGAGCTGGAACATTCGATTTAGTCCACCTTTATAGTGGGACCACACATACAGCTCAGCTCTGACACACAATCACCACAGCCTCTCCTCACATAAACATAGACTCGCATACAAACCATCAACATGAAACTTTACATTAAATTCAGGCACAAAAATCAACTGAAACATACTATGAACACTACAAGTGTTAATAAACGATTTACCAACATGATGCTTGCCTTAGTAAAGTCCTGTAATCCCTCAATGGTTTGTCACTGCAACACAATGTGTAACTGTTTGCAATTTTGTTCTAATAACAAAACAAAATATTATGCAAATACAAAAACAAACTAACAAGAAAAAGGCATCCTTACAGTGAACATACAAAACAACGTTGTTTGTTTTAGCAGACACAAAGCACAATGTTCACCTCCAAACGCATGTGAGAGAAAAAGAGAGGTGCTGTAAACAGTCTGGTCTTGCGTCAGTACCTCACTTCCTTGTTTTGCCCATTTTATTTTTATCACACCATTCCAGGTCACATCAGACCTCCACAGTGTTGCTTAATCACTCTTAAATCCAGCCACCACTGAGAGAAGCACAAACACATCTGAAGAGGCCACCATGTCAGTGAACACTACATCACATCTCTTTCAGCTTTCTAGATCTTTCTTACACAAGACACCAAAGGATCAAAAGTTAACAATGGCCAGAAGAGTTCAACATGAATAGCTCAATGACCAGAAATGCACATAAGTGGTGCGCAGGTGCGACCTAAATTAAAAATGCCCTCTGTAAATTAAGTTTTTTATCATTTTAACCATTATACCGCATGACGAAAATGTGTTTGTATCAGTGTTAATTTCGTTAACGAAAACTATGACGAAAAGTATTCGTTAACGACATGTTTTCACTGACGAAAACGAGACGATAACTAAATAAAAATGAATGCATTATAACGAAAACTGTAATAAAAATACTGACATTTTCGTCAACTAATAAAAACGAGACGAAAATATTCTTGTCCCACCTGGCGGACATCAGTTTGCGCGCATGTGCTGCTTATCTCATATAAACGGCAGAGAGAAGTCTCTGGGAGAAGGGGAAGCACAACATGTATTCTGTGTCTCCACGCGGTTTACAAAGCGTCTATTTTCCTTCACGATCGCCGGTAAAACGCCGCAAACTTGAAGCGCGACTGCAGGCGAGTCACCCCGAAACACATTACGAAGGCAAGCTCAAAGGTTTTTATATGCCTATGTTAACTTAACACAATAGTCAGCCAAAAGAAACCAGCGCTGTCCTCTACTGATTATAGAAGTGATGAAGTGAGTCAAACTGTACATTCCAACCAATATGTAACATGTTTGCATGACTAAAGAAATGTAATACAATTTATATAATATGTCTTTTTGAAAGCTATTTCTCATTCATTGCTGTTCAAGCAAAGACAGTGCAGCTCTTTCTTCAAAGAGCATGCCATGAGCCAATAGCCTTTGAGTGTGAGCCCTGTCAGAGCGTTTCATTGGTTGAATGAACTGACGCCCACTTAACGAGTCAATTGAGTCAAATGGGATTGAATGAACTGGAACATGTCGTTCATGGTCTAATATTCTGTGTTCCAACAATGCAAATCTAGTTACTGAACTTTTCTGAAAAATAAAGGTAATGACCTGGTTTAATTTCATTCTAAGGTAAGTAAATTATGTCAAAACAGTTGAATCTTTGTATGGAACATTTAATTACACCAAGTAAATGATTTAAACCATTTAGATTTTAGTAGACTAAATATAATGTATATTTATTCGACTAAAATGTTTTTCATATTTCGTCGACTAAAACTAGACTAAAACTAAAATGATGGGGTGACTAAAATGTGACTAAAACTAAATTGCATTTTCGTCAAAAGACTATGACTAAAACTAAATCAAAATTTGCTGTCAAAATTAACACTGGCTGGTGTAATAGTCGATCTGAAAGACGCATATTTACATAAACAAAAAAGATGACTAAGATAAAACTCAAATGACTGTCGTGGACTAAATAGCACCGTGTCTATACGGTCAGCGTGACAAAGACATATAACGCATTAGAGACTTATATTGTACATTTTGTCCACACTAGATATAGCGGTGCGACGCTCACAATCCCTTAGAACAGCATGTGTCGTGCGCATCGTGAGCAGTGTTAATTTCGTTAACGAAAACTATGACGAAAAGTATTCGTTAACGACATGTTTTCACTGACGAAAACGAGACGATAACTAAATAAAAATGAATGCATTATAACGAAAACTGTAATAAAAATATACTGACATTTTCGTCAACTAATAAAAACGAGACGAAAATATTCTTGTCCCACCTGGCGGACATCAGATTGCGCGCATGTGCTGCTTATCTCATATAAACGGCAGAGAGAAGTCTCTGGGAGAAGGGAAAGCATAGGTGTCTCCACGCGGTTTACAAAGCGTCTTATTTTCCTTCACGATCGCCGGTAAAACGCCGCAAACTTGAAGCGCGACTGCAGGCGAGTCACCCCGAAACACATTACGAAGGCAAGCTCAAGTGTTTTTATATGCCTATGTTAACTTAACACGAGCTGCTGCATAACGTGAAATGCAACAAAGTCAGCCAAAAGAAACCAGCGCGTCCTCTACTGATTATAGAAGTGATGAAGTGAGTCGAACTGTACATTCCAACCAAGTATGTAACATGTTTGCATGACTAAAGAAATGTAATACAATTTATATAATATGTCTTTTTGAAAGCTATTCTCATTCATTGCTGTCTCAAGCAGAGACAGTGCAGCGCTTACTTCAAAGAAGCATGCCATGAGCCAATAGCCTTTGAGTGTGAGCCCTGTCAGAGCGTTTCATTGGTTGAATGAACACGCCCAACTTAACGAGGCAATTGAGTCAAATGGGACTGAATGAACTGGAACATGTCGTTCATGGTCTAATACTCTGCGTTCCAACAATGCATATCTAGTTACTGAACTTTTCTGAAAAATAAAGGTAATGACCTGGTTTAATTTTATTCTAAGGTGAAGTAAATTATGTCAAAACAGTTGAATCTTTGTATGGAACATTTAATTACACCAAGTAAATGATTTAAACCATTTAGATTTTAGTAGACTAAATATAATGTATATTTATTCGACTAAAATGTTTTTCATATTTCGTCGACTAAAACTAGACTAAAACTAAAATGATGGGGTTGACTAAAATGTGACTAAAACTACATTGCATTTTCGTCAAAAGACTATGACTAAAACTAAATCAAAATTTGCTGTCAAAATTAACACTGCGGTGTAGACACGGTGTAAGACTAAAATAAAAAATAGCTGACAAAATTAACACTAATTTCAACAACCCAATTCAATCCGCAATTTATTTAGTGTAACAGAAAAGTATTTTTCTCATGAGAACACTTCATTAAAGACTTAATACATGAACAATATCAATCTGAATTCCGTTACATATATTATACATTATTGTACTGCTTATGGTGTATTGCACTGCCTGCGCAAAAGCATGTCCCCTGTTTAACTTTGTTTAATTATGTGTATAGTCATGTTCACTAATTTGTGTTTGGTCCTGTAAATATTACTGTAAGTCCAAGTCTGTAAATGTCACTGTATAAGATAAGCAAGTATCCCGTAACTGTGACTAAGTCTGAGCCTCCAGTGTCCAGTTTCCTTGACTCAAAATAGTCCATTTCAGTTTCCTTGACTGAGAAATACAATAGTATATGACTATGTACTTTTCATCGTTTATAATGTTGGGATTGTTTATTCCCTGAAGACATTATTAAATTCAACTGACATCTGTGGTTGATCTTTAATGTGCTTATGAAACAGCAGGTTTAAGGGTATTTCTGTGAGAGCTATTGTATTTAGATAACAACTCACTGGAAAAACTTTATTACATTAAAGGTTATAACTCAGTCTAGGATCTGGCGAGAGTTTATTAAGTCTATTAAGGTCTCTGTGTAATGTGTAGAGTATTTTAATGCGCTGATCTCACATTGGGCTCTGATGATGTCAAGACCGGATCAGGGTGAGGTGAGTCAATAACCTCGAGCCTCTTAAAGAAAAGCATTTCATAATCCTCATCTCAGGCATACTGAGGTGCACACGAGGTGAACAAACTTTCATAATCATCAGGCTTCCATGGGTTCAAATGGATACCGAATCACTGGGATTTGCTCTCTGATGCTGTGCAAAACATTTTCATGTATTTAAGGTGTTGCGTTCATCATACTACTAAAATAAGATGCTTGTGTACAGTACATTTCTGTCGGTGCTCTGAAATTATTAATTTGACCGTGTGAGATTAAGACAATGCTTGTTAATGTGCTTGTGTGTCATAGTTCAAACCTGTGATGTCATCGTCTGAGTAGGTGCTGGAGGGGGTGCAGGAGCCCTGCGTTTCTTTAATTCCACTTTCGGGGACATCCTGGAGATGTTCATCACAGACTGAGACTGACCCAAAGTGCTAGGACGGGTCTCTACACACAGGCCACTTGGCACCACGGTCACACCCTGAGTACAACACAAAGAGAGACCAGGGAAACAAACACATTTGTTTATGCTTGCATTTATGTTTACATTCACATTTAATTATAGACAATTAACAAGAACATGTTTACAACTGGCTGTATGTTTTACATAAAGTAGAACTGTAGAAGAGTTGAAGTTGAAATAGCAGAGAGTAAAATAGAATGCATTAGTGGTGCAACGGATCACAAAACTCACGGTTCGGATCATAGTACGGATTTTGGGTCACGGGTCAGATCAGCTAATGTAAATGCTCATCATCGTTTTATTATTATAATATGAGCGGTTTCGAGAAAAAGTTGTGAAAAAAACTGAAGATACCTGAAGATATCAACAGATTCATTTAACAGAGAATCTTGTTTCTAAACAGTAAATATTACCTTCTTGGCTATGTCATACAGTATGCATGCATTATTTTAAAAAATGACAATATGCATAACAAATAAATATGATATAAACATGCTGTCAGAGTAAACAGCTGACAAATGGATCTCTAGAGATCAGATTATAAATGTGACACGTGTTTTGAGGTGGCGATCATGAAGTATCTCGACTGACTTTCTCTCGTCTTCTCAAATGCATTACCGAATTATGAGTGAGCATCACATCACATCAAAACTGATGAAGTGGCGCGAGTTTCAGTTTTTTGTGGATTTCTAATATGGCACATATTGGATTGCGTCATTTGACACAACATTACTTAAACCGCTGAGTAAAACTTGTTGTAAAGTTAAAGTTGAGATTATGCGAGAAAGCGCTTTCATATTGTACTCATCGAGATCCTAGAGAGAGAGCGAGAGTGCGCTAAAACTCTCTTTTACTCTATGATGTATAAACTTACAGTTGAAGGAGTAGTTCACCTTCAAAATGAAAATTCTGTCATCATTTACTCACCCTCTTGTCCTTTCAAACCTGTATGACTTTCTTTCTTCCGCATAAAATGAATATTTATAATGATAATTTATCAAATGTGTATTTTGCATCTAATTCGGCTTAATTCTCTCAAATTCTATAACGTAAAACAATCTATAATTTATTAATTGCCTTCTAAGAATGCAGAATTTGTTCAACAATAATGTTGTGACATTTCCACTTCCAAAATAATGGATCTCACATGCAAACCCAAATCATTTTGTGTGTTATTACTTTTAGTTAAATAAGTTACATAAAAATCTTCAAAAGGCAGCGTTCCCTGTGAACGACTTTTATTTATCACACTGCAGTTCATGAGTTCAACACTATATAATCTCACTAATATCCTGTGCGTGTGAGGGTGTCTAACAATAGTCCTGCGGTGGATCCAGAGTTTAGCCCCTCAGGAGAGGCAGGTAAGGCATAAGGCCACTGTACGTTCAGAGCCGCACAGCTCCAACACTCTGAATGCCATTTAAAGGCCAGAAGGTTTAACAGAGGACAGCAAATCAATAACATTTGTGCTGGAAATGTCACGACCTGCTCATGGAGAGAGGCTGAGTTCTGAGGGCATTACCCTTGCCATGACCCCACAGTCACATGCCATAAAGCAGATGTTTAGAACAGAGACTTGTAACATACAGTATACAACAATAGTGAGGAGAGATCACAGCAGTATTCAGCTCAAATTCTCCTTTTGTGTTCTTTTGAAAAAATATCAGGAAACTGGTTTGAGATAACATGAGGGTACAATGATACCTCCACATTCCAGAGTTCCCCTAATGTCTAGTGCACAATGAATGAATTAAGTTCATCTGCTTTTATGTTTGGGCGACAGGAAGATGCAGATCACATCTAGTCTTATAGCGCGAGTATGAGCACCACACTTTGCAAAGACTTGAATCTGATATCTAGTCATCTAAAGCAGTGTTTCCCAACCCTGGTCCTCGGGGCACACCTTCCAGAATGTTTTAGATCTCTCCCTATAAAAAAAACACCTGATTCAACTCATCAATCAGGGGTAGGGCTGTCACGATTATGAAATTTGATTGACGATTAATTGTCTGATAAATCATTGCGATTATGGCGATTAATTGTCTGTTTTAGGGCTTTGGCGATTATGCCGATTAATTGTTTGTTTTTGAGCTTTGACATTTAATTCTCATTCATTTTTGATTCAGCGATTGAAATGACCATATTGTTCTGAATACAAGACTATGTTTTTTTCTTGGAAATACATCGGAAAAAATTGGGTCATCATATATTCAAGGTTTAGGCTTTTACCTGTCATTAATACAACCACCAAATACTTGTAAATTAAGTAAATTCATCAGGTGTGAAATGAAGCCACCGTTAAAATACTATCAGTCATAGAAAAGCTTCTAGTCTTTTTTTTTCTCACTTGCAAGACTACATTAAAATTTTACTTGTGTGTTAATGAAATTTTGGTAGACTGGTTTTCACACTGAGATTTGCTTAAATAATATTAAATTGTACTGCAGGTAATTTGTATATGTTTTAGTTTTTGTTTTAGTGATTGTGTTGTGGTGGTACATTTTACAAGTATTACCATGCTTTAGTAACAATATATACACTAAAATATGCAATATGCAGATGCACTACAGCTCCCCCTAGTGTCTTCTATAGAGATGTGCGATAATTGCGATGATCCGAAATCATCGCGATGAGGTCAAACAATCGCGATGAGACGATTATTTAATAATCGTGACAGCCCTAATCAGGGGTTTCATATAGGGAGAGAACTAAAACATTCTGGAAGGTGTGCCTCGAGGACCAGGGTTGGGAAACACTGGTCTAAAGCCCTTTTCACACAGAGATCCTGGAAAATACATGGAAAATGTGTCCAGGAATTTGTCCCGGGATCGTTAGATTTTGTTCATTCACACTGCCAGTGATTTTCTGGAAACTGTGCATGCGTTCACACACATTCCGTAAAGTCACGTGACGTAATAAACTGCAATGTAATGTTATGTGCATTTTTTTCGTCATGAAAATAGGGTTGATCACGGTGAAAGATATTTCCTTGCGGTCTTTTTTTGGTTATTCTGTGGCATATATTATTGCCTTTTGCAAATGACAAAGACATCAATTTTAAAACAACATTTTTATTTATATTTTTTATTGGTAAATGCAGAACAACGAAGAGGAATGAGGCACAAGAGCGCAAGGTAGGCTATAGCACAACAAGATTAAGCTAAATATAAGCTAAATATAAAATGTCATATCAAAACAAATAAAAGCAAATTGTTCTGGCTTGTTGGGTGCAAATTTACACAGCCGGCTTGAAAAACTATAATGGAATGCTGCGAAGTTAAAACTAGGCAGTATTTGTGCGACATAGCCTAATACAAAATGCACGGCATAATAATTTTTCAGTAATATGATGTAAAAAAATGTGAGTTTAAAAATACGTTTAGCATTTTTTTAAAACAAAGGTTGAGAAAAGTTTTTTAGCATTTAGATTTTGTAACCATTTCGGAATAAGCTCATGTAGATTGAATAAAAACCCGTTAATAGGGTCTAAAGCATATTGCACATAATGCTATAAAAACCATAAATAAACACTTAGGTCAGTATATGATCATCATGTTTATATTGTTTACAATGTTTTTTTTTGAGAAAAACAAGCACATAAATGTTCGGGTAAAAGTTTGGAGTTAGTCGGTTAACGGTGTCTGCTCAGAAACTCGTGGCTTCTCCGTAGTGCAGCACGAGCACGGCAGGTGCACACACAGCCGTGTTTTAAAGGTTGGTAAGCGATCAAGTTTATTGACGCGCTGTGTATTTTCGTGTTAATAGTTTTGATAAAAGTAATTTCAAATTTCAACTCTTGCATTCATCCATGATTTAGCTAAAGACAAATAGTAGGCCTATTTTTTTAGTTTTCGATTTACTAACGAATAGGGATGTAACGATTCACCGTGAGCCGGTTGAAAATCGGTTATGATGAGTGACGATTCAATTCGGTTGAGGCTTGAACTGAATCGCAATACATTTTTTGAACAGCAGGGGCCGCTATTTTCACTGCAAACCTAAACGTGGATGCTGATATTTCTTAAATGCAAAAAAATCCAAGAAAAAGACAGTATTAGTTTGTTTATATTAAAGAGACTTTTTCTATTATTAATTTGTTATAAAATCACAGTTTAGTTTTGTTATTTGAAATAAAACATTATTTTATTATGCAAAGAAACGTGAAGCATTTAAGAAATAATGCAAGGGACGTTGTTCATTTCTAATTTGTTTCAACTCATTTTTTAAAAATAAATCGTGAGTAAATCGTGAATAAATCGCATCGTGAGATCAGAATCGTGAATCGCATCGCATCGTGAGCTGAGTGAATCGTTACATCCCTACTAACGAACAAAAATTACTCGCTTAACTACAGTATATTTGTTTTCATAGCCAAATTATTTACGATTTATTATTGATGTGTGTCATCACTACACGGCTTTTAAGGCATTGTTTCTGCCTTTTGTTCACACAGGGCGCTTTCTGGGACTGATCCCATTAATGTTACTAGGTCCCCTTTCCGGAATCACTTTTCGGATCAATCCAGGATGCGTTTGTGTTCACACAGAAGGCACTCTGGCAATGCTACAGCATTTTTTTGGGATCAGTGGTCTGTGTGAATGGGGTTAAAGAGATGTGAGAAACATTCCCAAAAAAGACAGAAAGTTCAGCTGTCAGCTGGAAGGAGAGACAGAGAGCGAGAGAGAGAGAGAGAGAGAGGGCAACACAGACTATGCAGTATTACAGCTTGACTGAAAAAATTGTGACAAACACAGACATACTGTCGTGATTCTGCCTCATCTTGTCATGTCCTTCTTGATCTTGTGGCAGAATCACGGCAGGATCCCTTGTTATATGTGAAGAGAGATGTTTTGGCCCTTTTGGGCCTTCCATATTCTCCCTCTCTCCGGTGTTGCGTCTTTTAGCCCCGCCCTCTCGATCCCTCGTCAACTTCTCCTTAGTGTTTAATCCCCGTCACCTGCCCGTCACCCTCCCTGTATTATTATCCCTCGTTTGTATTCCCCAATATATTGACCTCGTGTCTCTTGTCTTGTGCTGATTCGTTTTGTGCTACTTTGTACTGTTTTTTGTACTGTTTGAATTACCTCGTATTCTCAGTGTTCCTCATCTTTGTAAGTGTTACGTTTTGCTCTGCCTAGTCTTGTGTGTGTAGATAGTTTAGTCCTGTCTAAGTTTCATGTAGTTTAGTTAGTTGCCTTGCCTCGTCTGTTTTATCCCCCTCGAGGGTGTTTTGCTTTGTATTTTTGTAAATAAACCTGTTTCCGTCCACCGTTGTCTCCACCTGGGTCCTCATTTCCACGATCATGACACATACGATTCAAACCGGACACCATGAAAACGTACACACGCACCAACACAAACAAACACTGACACTTGGAAGTGCAGCAAGACAAAATAATCACAGCTCTCCATCACGGCCGCTGTCATTAGACTACACAAGCTCGCTGCTAAAAGTTCAACACCTCTTTTTTTCTTCACGTCCCTAAGAACGGAATGTTCAAAGCAGGAATGGCTATTAGCGGGTTATTTAATGGGAAATCAGTTACTGCGACGTGTTGGAAATGCCTCTTGGCACTGACTGTGATGATGTTCCATACAGCGTGCACCTGAACGTGTGTAATTACAAGAACAGGGAAGATCCTTTTAAAAATTAGGCACTGGGCCGTTTAGCAGGGTGTATCTGAGACTGACAAAAGCTGACATGTTAGAGATAAAGTATGGACATCTGTGACCCTGGATCACAAAACCAGTCTTAAGTAGCACGGGAATATTTTTAGTAAAAGACAAAAATGCATTGTGTGGGTCAAAATTAACGATTTTTCTTTTATGCCCAAAATCATTAGGATATTAAGTAAAGATCATGTTCCATGAAGATATTTTGTAAATTTCCTACCTTAAATGTATAAAAACTTTAGTTTTATGAGTGGATGGTCTGCCACAGTGCCCCTGATTAACAACTTCAAAGACAATTTTCTCAATATTTAGATTTTTTTGCACTCTCAGATTCCTGAGTTTTAAATGGTTGTATCTCAGCCAGATATTGTCCTATTTTAACAACTCATACATCTATATAAATCTTATTTATTCAGATTTCAGATTATGTAAAAATCTCAATTTCGAAAAATTGACCCATAAGACTGGTTTTGTTGTCCAGGGTCACATCTGTGCTATTGGGCGCACGTGCCAGAGTCTGTTCAAGAACACAATGTGTTTTTTGGAAAAGAGAAGAGAGAGGGTCAGAGCAATCTGGGTGTGAAGATAAGATCTTTGGCAGCTTGAGTATGTGTGTGTGTGTGTGTGTGTTCTTGTTGTAAGAGATGATCATAAATGTGGCACATGAAAAGCATGTAATAAAACAGCGAGAGAGAACTGTAATGACCTCAATGAAACACATTGTGTAACACTTCTAAACCACACGAACTTGTGACAAGTGATCCGAAGCATAAACATCCACATTGTTTACCTCAAATGTGTGAAGGGCTTAGGTGAAAACATGAAAGGAGTGTCATTAATAGTGTTGTGATTAGCAAGAATACATCATAAAGAAAATAGCATGCTTTGTGCTCACTCCTGTGCCTTAGTGATTACCGACACCTAGTGGTGTTATCTAGTAGTACATACTTCATGTAGAATCAAGAGTTTAGCACAGTTCAGCATTAACCAATCAGAATAGACAACCAAAATGATGTTTAAAAAAAAGCCACTATAAATGAAACGGTAGAGAAATGAAACTGCATATATATTAAACTATATGAAAGAGATGAGAGTACAGTAGCAAAGGACAGGGAGGTTAATGGGTTAGTACTTACATTCTTGTTAGTATCAGCATTGTCAACAACACTATCACCATCAAGACTGTCCATGTCCTCAGACATCTGAAATGGGATTGTAAAACTAGCACTACAGTCACACTTCATAATATCCACAAAACCATGAAGTTCACTGCATATAGACTGCTACTGGAGTAAATAACAGTGATAGCTTTCATTTTCACATGCTTGGTTATTCTAATACACCAGTTCCCTCCGGTATATTCAACCACCCAGTCAATATTACAGGTTATGGTCAATGAAGTCTGAGTTTCAATGTGCAGTATTCAAATATACAGCCCTGTAAAGACATAAATATAAACACAATGTATTCCTTTGTTTTACCTTTGATTTCCTGCGATTAAACTTCAGGAATCCCAGCAGCCCCTTCTTCTCTGAGCCACTCAGACTCTGAGTGGAGTGAAGAGATTCTGCTGGAAGACAAATGCATTTAGTGGGCATCTTACACAAAAACCAGAAGTCAAGAGATGGGTAATGGTAGTAAACATTAAAGATTTGCATTTCCAGATGAAAATGATTTGCAGAATGGAGTTTTAGGTTGCTGTAACTAATGTTTTATTTTGAATAAAGATGTGCATACAAATAACAGTTATTGTGCAGTGAATGAGTAAATGGACCAATCACAATGTTCGGTTTGCAAGCACATGTCAGCACATTTGTAACTCTTAATGAATTTGTCAAATATGTCAACCTTAAATGACACAGTTTGCACGTACTGTAACAGTTACAACTCATTTCTTGTACACTTTTTCTACAATGCATTGCAGTCTAACAAAACACTTCACTCAATTACCACAAAAAATACAGAAAAATGTAGAATAATGTAGTTACACAAACGGTAAACCCATACACAATCTGTCTAATTAAAGAAAGCACATGAAGTGTTTTGAAAGCTTTTGGCACCAAGTAAAGTGCCATTCCTGTGACATGTACTACATTTCAACACAAGATGGCGCTACTCTTCTGTGATGCTGCAAAGCCTCTACTGTATATCCACACATCTACACTGCAAGAGCACTACATCAGTTGAATTAGCAAGACATCGAGCAGGTTATTCTAAATGCAAAAAATTACCCAAGCATCACACAAAAAGCACAAGAGATGAAAATATAAGACAAACACTGCATGTCTTACATTTCATTATTAACAGGTTAGTTCCATTTTAAAATGCATGTTCTACGACAGAGACATAAATCAAGCCCAGCATATTCAACTACACATAAAGCCCTTGTGCTTGAAATCATCTACACAGCATTAGTACCTGAGTAGCTCAGGGCAGGTGTCAAAGTCATTTTAGGCTGGAGAACTGAAAACAAATCAAGTTATAATCAAAACTCAAATATCATCTTAACCACTACCCTCACTTCATTCACGATTTGCTTTGCTATTTCATTTAATACTTATAGATTAATTACAAAAGAACATTTGGGATTAAAGACAACAGACCGTCTAAGTGACCAAAGGGTCTCTTAAACAAATACACCATGTGTTTATGCTGTACCTAGGGTCTGGTCCAGGACATACAGTTCCTTGATTTCCAGATCACTCAAGGATTTGTCCAAGTCCAGCTTGTGGTTGCTGATGTTGTCTGTGAGCAGGAGAACACGGGCTGGATCAAACTCGCACTTCTGACAGATAACAGGCACCAGGGTATGCAGGGGGACCAGTGGATTTACTCGCAACACCGCCTTCTGATTGCGGTGATAGTTCACCACCAAACGCACGCTTTTCTACAAAATATGAATAAAAAGAAAGAAACAGGCAGCTAAATAACCAGGCTTTAATAGAGAAAGGAATTACTGCAACTTAGTAAATAACTTATATTTAATATATAACTTCTATTAAATATAAACACACTTGGTTCTAATAAAAAAGATCAAATTGTGAACATGCACAGTGCCAAGTTACATGTTTTGTTAACAAACAATTTATTGAGAACAATTGCAAATCTCAAAGAAAAGCCTCAGACAGCATCAATATTCCTATTCATGAAATTACTCTTCTACTATGCAAATATTGTTCATATGAAAGTTTCAGCTGGACAGGTAGACACAACAGACCTTTTATGTACACAAGCATGCAGACAGACAGCCAACACAAACAAGACAAGTTTTTTGCCCACTTAAAGAAAGTGCCATTTGTTTGTCCATCTGTCGTGTCTTAAACCATATTTGTAACGTGATGGATATAGTATATATAAAGATATCAACACTAGACACAGCCTGGTGCCATTCTGCATTGACTATTGACAACCACGTCCTACATAGCGGAGCTGCTTTTTCACTCTTGTAACATTCTTGGTCTTTTTTATCTCAATTTAACCACAAACCAATATTTCCATTGATTGTGCAACATGTAATAGCCGACATAATATACAGTCAGACATCACAAAATAAACACAGCTGAAACAACACCCTATTCCCCTGGTCATAATTATGCAATAATGACCTGTACATATTTTTTATCTTTTTCTTGCAAAACACCATCACACACAAAAAATAAATTGCGGAGCCGACATGTGGTTGTGTGTCAATACACAGAAAGCCTTCCATTTCTCTGCTTATTCACTTATGTGTTGTGTGACTGCTGTAGCCCAGTGACAGGCTGTATGTTTGCTGTTGTAACAGCAGAATCAGAGGGTCAGACTATAGTGAAGAGCCTCTAACTCTGGCCAGAGGTCAGACATGAGAGAGAGAGAGAGAGAGAGAGAGAGAGAGAGAGAGAGAGAGAGAGAGAGAGGCCAACCAACCTGGCTGAGGAAGAAATAATGCATGGTAACTAAAGGTAAGACTCTCATCAAATATTCACACATGTGGGGGAGAAAAGGGCACTACAGAAAGAGAGAATGAACACTCAGAGCACAACCTTTTAAAGACACACTGTACCTTTACTCGAACCCTTTTATTGATGACTCCACCCTCCTGATGCAGTACATGGGGAATAATTACTGTGCCATTAAAAGCAATATGAGTTATATGCTAGATCAAGAACACACAACTAAATAAAAAAATGAATCAAAACTATATAAACCAGGAAACTTCGCACATGGGATGTAGACAAACACTTGCCAATGCTTGAATCTCTTGGAGGGATGTATGTCTACATCCGTGATCTATTTACAGCAGTATTTTCTGAGCCCCCTTACTGTTCCATTGATATTTATTCATTTAGCAGACGCTTTTACCCAAAGAGACTTACAAATGAGAGTGCACTTTCATTTTTGTAAATGATCCAACAAAAGCTATCCCAGGACTGCCACATTACGATCTTTGAAAGCTTTAATGCCATCAGCCCTATATGTTGTCCAGCACGGTTATAACACGCAGCGTTTCAGACAGTCACTCACCTCTGGCACTTTGGGTGGAGGTTTCCGTACCACTTTGTCCTCAAAGACTCGTTCTTTGATCAGGGCGCAGGAGATGTCCAGAGCGCCCAGCAGGGCGTTGGGCTTGAAGGCGACGGGCTGAGCATCAGGTGACAGCAGCTCCAGGGTGTGATATGTTGGATTGAGATGGTACTGACTGCACAGATCCACCAACAGATCCATCAGAGCTTTTCTGAAGAGACAAGGGGAGAAACAAGGACAGAGAAAGATAGAGTTACTTGACAATTAAGACTTGTAAGAGAGAGAGAGAGAGAGAGNTGCTCGAGGTAAGGGTGGTGGAATCGCTAGCGGGACTGTGAGTGCCGGGATCGGAGTTAGTGGTTACAGAGGGAAGCAAGTCCACTACTGTTGCTGTGGTATCAGCAGCATGCCTGTGAGAAGAGGGGGAGGGAGAGAGAGAGAGAGAGAGAGAGAGAGAGAGAGAGAGAGAGAGAGAGAGCTTAGGTTACAGGTGTTACGTAAAGCAGCAAACTGTTACATGAACGCTGGTCATACAGGTTTGGCCTCACTAACCAGCTGTCAGTAATTGAACTGTCACCTATCAAAAACTGCTATTCATAAATAATTAAACACTACAGATGGCTTTATTGCCTTATCACAACATTAGACACAAGAGCATCAGTGAGATCAGTAGGTGATGGGGTCTGACTCTCTATCAGTGTTTTTTACCAAATGTCTTTGTTGTTTTTCTAAAACACATTTGGACTCTACTATAAGCCGACTGCTTTGTGAACAAGAGCCACAACAGTACTATTTGTACATGTATTTAGGAAAAGGTCCTAAATTATTTTTTATATGCCAACCTGGTCAGGTCTGTTTGCCATGCTGTCAGTCTTTCACATTGCTGTCGGATGACTTTATGTCACTCCTGAGGTTTGATTTTGTTGAAATTCCACAAATACTGGACTGGAATGACCAGAACACATCTAGAAATGTTGATGTGAAATGAAAATTTGGAGCGGGCTTTTAATATTTTAAATTGCTGTATTATTGACCACACTTTACGTCATTTGAACCTTGAACCCTTCAGTTACCATGCCAGATCTTTGACCCATGACACACTAGTGCACGAGTACTTCGAGAACTCAGCGTTGAGAGGCCGCTATAATTCATCATGAAAAGGTTTTAATTGTGTTGAAATCAGCAACTATACAACATTGTCAAAAACAAGCCCACGTAGGTGAATGCGAGTCTCTGATAGTCACGGCTACTATACTCCTTAAATCTATGTGTATAGGGTTTCTTTTCATCTCATGATTAATTAAAAATATATATAATATTTTATATATCGCCATCGCTGTTTTTCCGAAACCTTGGATGTCCAAATTCACAGTTTTTCCAGGAAACGGGAAAAACGCTGCACTTTTTAAATGATTAAAAACTGTGTTGTCAAAGTTGATACAGTTTAATACTTTTTATTGGTTAAATGTAAAAATAAAGGGTGACTAATTAGAATTTTGATGATTTATGCCCAAAAATAAAAATGACATCAGCGACATGACATGTTCAGAGTGTCTTATGAGTTGTTTAGTAGCAAAAACTCTTGCATTAACTGTCCACACTTATATTTTACAAGGCTGTGAACACTAAGCTCTTCTTCCGTTAACACCCTGATAAGAAACGTAATTCTCACTTTAATAATGCATTGTTGCATCATCTAAGAATGCACTCTCTGCACCATCAAGAACACATAAGTATCATCAAATGTAAAGTGTACTTTCATTGAAACCAAGCACGCAAACTAAGCTATATACAGTATAACCAAAACTGGCTAGTGGTAAAATGCTGCTATAAAGACGTGACTGTCAAGTCTGCACTTCAACCACAGGTAACTGTGTAACAAGACAGACTGTTCACAGTTACAGAAATATTCCAAAACATAAATCGTATGACTCGTGCAACAGTGAGAATATTCAACATTTTGCCATGCAACCTTGCACTATTCATATTCTATTTATACTCTTTTCAAAAGAACAGACTATTTTTTACACAAAACACAAAAACATTGCCATATTTGTGATTTAATAACTACAGAAAACATGTACACTTTGTTGCCTTCTGTAATCATATTCATGTATTTATGGGCTAGTGACACTCGAATGAACATTCACCTGCCGTCCACATTGATGGTGGTCTGGTACCCTGTAGGCATAGTGATGTGGAGATCTACACTGGATTGAAGTATGTTTTCTTTGCTTTCTCCACCAGAAGATCCTCCTCCATCAGGCACAGCATTACGGAAGATCCTGCGGGGGGCAGGCTGAGGGGGTCGAGGTGGAGGGGGGGCTCTGCTCTTCATTCTCCTCCTGCAAAATGAAAGCAGTGAAAATGTAAAAAGCATCAAATTAAATATTCTAGTACCAAGGTAAATTATGCACTGCTAATAATCCCTGGTCTTAAACTACAACAAATTACATAACTTTGAGCTTTGCATCGTTGCAAAGACATAACTGTTTGCTTTAAAATAAGTGCTTGTTTTTTGGGCAAGTCCCTCCGGGCTCTTTAATACATTATTGTTCTTCTGCATGTTAGGTGTGTCTGATAGAATAGTGGGATCTCATGTCCTGAATAGTCATCAGATGAAATGACTTTATTGTTTGACCATAAAATAAACTTGTATTGACATTGCTAGATATCGTGCTATTGTTTAACAACAAGCTTTAATCATTGACAGGTAAAAACGGCACGTTAAATATTTCCAACTAAGCAGTGAAACGCAATCATGGCATGAGATACTGAAGCAAATGCTATGCACATTAACTAGAAGTCAATGGTGCACCATTTGGTGTTATACCGACACAGCCAACAACCCATTGCTTTAAATGACAAAGTATTGAAAAGATATCCCTCTGCCTCAATCCACTCACTGTATACTAAAAAAAACGAATCTATTAGGGTTGGGCCGATAATGATTCCAACAAATGTTTCACTTTCGTCACGTAACTCTCGCTGCGGGCTGCAAATCGCGTTGTAAACAAATATGAACAATGCTAAAGGGGCATATAAGCTCGCACTGTTCACACTGTTCAGATGCACCTGACTTTATAACTGTGGAACTCGCGCTGTATAAAGAAGAAGCTCAGCTTGCCTGACTTTACAACGGTATAAAGACTCTTGTATTACATTATATTAAGCAAACTCACCTGACTTTATATACCTGCGAAGCTCGCGCTGTACAGATGACACAAGTCTGACTTTATAAATGCCCAGCTGGCACTGAATAAAGTCGTGTCTCTGCGCAGCTTGTGCCTACACGCGCCTCACTTTATAATGCCGGGGCGAAGTCATCGTACATCACGATGTTTCACTGTAGACATCGTCCGATGCCAATTTGGTAGACATCACCCAAACCTAAAATCTATGCATACAAGTATGTAGTGTTTAAGTATCACATTAAAAATACGATGAAATATCAATATTATATATGTCAATATTACAATTCCAATGGGTTCCTTTGTCATCAGCATAAAGACATGCACAGCTCCTGCCAGACAAAAATTTGTATGGACAAGAATGTGTATGCCGCAAACCTTGACATAAATTTGACTACACTTATGCAGCACATCAATTATGTAAGTGTATTGCTTACAAAGATCGAACATCAATGCGATAATACGTCATTTCATATTGCAGTAATAAAATGCAAGTCTGATCACAGCCCAACCCGCAAACTCTTTAGTTGATTAGATCAAAAACTTTTGTTCAGTCCATAAAAGCACAACATTAGCTCATTACATTATGTCAAGATGTGCTTTAGACTAGTTGTTCTGACAATTCATGAAAGACCTGTAAATTCCTGCAAATAATCTATTCTATATGAATTTAATAATTATTTTGTAAATAACTGTATAAATAAAATCAAACTGTAAGCTATAAAAACAAAAATCCACAGACAAAAACTTGTCACCATATGAGAATCTAATACATTTAAGCAAACTAAAACAATGCGTTCCTACATGACACTGCTTGGCAACTGACACACAATTTACTTTGACTTCTAAACAACACAGTAATATAATACACCAATAAACAAGCACAGAGAGTAACATACAGCTAGATCACATTACAATAATCTCAGTCATAGTTTTAAAGTGAAAAAATCTGGTAAAACATGAAAACATTTTCAAGTTAAAAGAATATCTATTTTTTTGTCTCCTTGATAAACAAGGCTAAAAATAATCTCCGAAAGCCTGTCTCACTTTCACTACCACACTGACACCAAAACAAAGTGCTTTTTAACTTTAACTTATCAATCAAGCTAATTTCCTTTCCATTGTGAAAATATTAGCAAATGATAAAAACATCCTACTACTGTCAAAGCAGCGTGAGTCTACAGTCTGTATCCAGGAGTCACACGGCACCCAAGCTACTGGAACATAGCACGTCTTTGATCCTGGAAGACGCTTCTGGGCAGCTGAGAGGTGCAAAGCATGTGAGAATGCTTGAACCCTGAGCACATCCAGTAAATGATTGATTCAAACTTGTGCCAATATCCCTGCTATCAACATGCTGTTGTGTCATTCACAGATTATGCAACCAGGGTTACTCTCCGCCCCGGAGCTACGTACATGGTCACCTACTCCAAACAGACCAAATGAATGCTAAAACAGATTGATTTGAATAACACACAACACTGGACGTGACCGATTTCAAAAAGATTTGAATGTCTCTGTTCTGCAATGCTTTATTTGTAGCCTGTGCACTATAATGAGAATAGGCATTCTAGAGACATGTCATTAGGGGTAGGAGAAAAAAATTGATTCACAATGAATATCGATTCAATCTGCTAGAGATTCGAATTCACAAATTTCAAATATCTAGTTTTTTAAACGTTACTAAATATAATAACGTGACGTCTTTGGAACAAATAAGGCGCAAGTCAACTGCAAGAGCAGTGCAACACCCGGACCTTTTACAGAGTGCACACCTCACTCGCAAGCACAGCAGAGAAAGAGAGAAAACCAAATACATTCAGCCCTGTAGGACTAAACTGCAAAATCCCCCCCCAAAAACAAAAAGATATTCTTAGCTTCGTATACAGTGGTAGGCTAACTGAGACCAGTTTTACTACACCTATGCATTGTTGTTCTTTTGTTGCACATTTTGCTTCTATTGTTTTCCCCTACTTTGTAAGTCGCTTTGGATAAAAGCGTCTGCTAAATGACTAAATGTTAGGGATGCCGCAATTCTCAATATAATATTGAACCATTTGGTACAACCGCCACTATGGAGTTATTCTGCGGACTATATTAAAAAGGAATTGCAAACTGCATTTGCAAATGCGTTTTCTATTTGTCGTGTCAAAATTGTGACATAATTCAAACGCAAATGCAAACCGTTTTCATTTGCATTTACGCGAACGTACAATGTCTGCCAAATTTCAAAAGGAAAAGCAAATATATTTGCAAATGAATTACCTGTGTCTTACGAGTTACAACCCTGCAAATTTAAATCGCAATAGCAATTCCCCATATGCTATTTCACTTCCTCTGGCGTCGCGTATTAAGCCTGCCAAAACTCAAATGAAATCGCAAATCTCTTTGCATTTGCGTTTCCTCTGACTTGTACAGAAACCTGTCAATCAATGGCGGGGGTGGGCTTATTCAACGGGGTGTGTTTGTATCGGGAAGTGACGTCATTCATCGTCGTAGTGGTGGCAGTCAGTCCAACACTAAGGTGACACCGGTTGTGGCTAAAAGGGTTTCAGCTACAGCTAAAAGCCAAAATAACAATAATGGAACAAATGAGGATCAGATGCAAAGTTTCATATAGAGAAAATCTTTACAATGAATCACAATTGCGGTATTTAACAAGTATAATTTAAAGAAGTTCAACGGGCTCGATAAACAGATGAACACAAACAGTGGTCTGGTGATTTCAATGAGCTACCAATAAAAGTCATATTGAAGCCGTGTGGATTCATCATAATTACATGAATTTCTCAGGTTGGTGCATCACCTGATGGGCTCATTTACTGCACATGTTGTTGAAAAGGCTGTTCGGAAATTAAATTTTAAATACAGCAACAACTCCATCCAGTAATTTGTAGATGACAGCTACTTCTGTGTCCAGCAAACTCACTAAAACACTGGAGCACAAGTTTGTCTTTGTCTCACTATGTTATGATACACAAATAAAGAGATGTAGAATTCACGTACTTTTGTAATTTATTATTAACTTGTTATATGCATAATGAACAACAATGATAATGCAGGATGCTGTTTATTCATACAAAGTGAACATGTTTTGTTATGGTTTACAACACGTATTAATCATGATGCAAAATACGGTCACAGTGTTGTCAAGAAATGTCATGTCCTCGGAGTACTGTGAAAACGAATATCATAAACAAACATGTGTAGAGGAATGTTGCAGAAGGTGATGATTATCCATCCTGCACCGAAGTTTCACATGCTAAGTGATGCCGCTCTGAGCCCAGAGTTCCAGCGCGAGTTATTTCCAAAAAAAAAAACTGAAAACTGCACTGTTTTCAACGCCGATTGTGAGTGCAGTTGTAACTTCACTCCTAATGTGTTTAGCTGTATCACATGTATGTATCTACTTAAGTTCCAGTCGACGGTGAATGACGTCACTTCCCGATACAAACACACCCCGTTGAATAAGCCCACCCCCGCCATTGATTGACAGGTTTCTGTACAAGTCAGAGGAAACGCAAATGCAAAGGGATTTGCGATTTCATTTGAGTTTTGGCAGGCTTAATACGCGACGCCAGAGGAAGTGAAATGGCATATGGGGAATTGCTATTGCGATTTAAATTTGGCAGGGTCGTAACTCGTAAGACACAGGTAATTCATTTGCAAATAGACTTTGCTTTTCCTTTTGAAATTTGGCAGACATTGTACGTTCGCGTAAATGCAAATGCAAACGGTTTGCAATTGCGTTTGAATTATGTCACAATTTTGACACGACAAATAGAAAACGCATTTGCAAATGCAGTTTGCAATTCCTTTTTAATATAGTCCGCAGTATCATTCCATACGCCACGGTTCAATACGTGTAAGTGAATTGTGGTTTTCCGGTTTTGCGTTAAAAAAAAATTCTGCGCGCTTCCTGGCTCTGTCCATGTTTGGCTGTATGTCTGTGCCCTGAGATAGATAAACGCATCCCCACGAGTTATATCTAATAGCGAGTGGTGGTCGGGCCGTGAATCGAGACTGCCTGCAACACGAGAAGCAATGTGCTGTTGAATATAATACTGTTGAGTATAATGCTGACGAACAGACGCGGGCTGGCTTTATTGTATGCCCGTTGTACTAAAGTGATAATGTCCGAATTTGGCACATCAAGAATGTATTTTTACACTGCATACGAAAGCAGCACGTTCGTGTTCCTCTCACCCAGCACATGCAGAAAGAGCGTCTACAGCACCATGCCAAAGTCCGGCGGCCTTTCGGACAGCTATTTACGTCATAGCAAGAGCGCCTCCAGGCAGCTATTTAGCATTGCATTTCTTCCAATTTATTGCAACAGCAGTGACGCACCTTGTTAATATATTATCTTTAGCCTTTCCCATTGAGCACTATTGTTTGCAGGGTTACGTGCACCGCACGTTTACTTCCATTACAGCAATCGCAAGTTTTGCATTACTTTATTTTAAATACTCTGATATTATGCAAAACCTATTCAAGAAGCTTATTTTACTGGCATGTTGATGAACAGTAAACCAAAAACTGCTGTGAGCTGCCAGTGTAAATCTTTACATTTATTCAATACACCAGGAATTTGTACAAGTAGATTTTTGCTTAAAGATAATAAAATAGTGTCAAGTCAAGTAAAATAAAAAGAATTTCAGTAAAATAGTTTTTTTTCTTAACGTTTTATTGTTCCTATCACATAAGCATAGAACAATGAAAATACAGTTTAATGTGCAAAGCCATCAGAACCGAACCGAAAACCGTGGGAGAAAAAATGAGGTTCGTATTGAACCGTGGGTGAGCTGTTTTGCTGTATTGTTGCATCCCTACTAAATGTAAATGTAGAGATAAACTGAATAAATGTTTAGGGTGGTCTTTCTCTGCATCTGCTTTGTGCAGTGAGTGAGCAGCAGGGAGAAACAGCAAATTCAATTTACTATACCGCCGCTTACTTGTCAGTAAGTGCAAAATAGCGTTTCCCAAAACCTGTCACAGTTTAGACTTAAGAAAATGAACATACTTCTGTAAATATGCACAGTTTGTTAGCCAAACGGACGCGCTGGGTGCTCTGCACGAGACTAAAACACTAATATTGGTAAAATAACCGCTCTTTTAATGTATGTGTATGATGATTTTATCATACGATGTGGCAATGCATGGAAGTGACTGTCGTTTAACATACAGCATTAATGAGTCACGTTTAATTACTATTATTTACTTATTTTAATGTCTGACAGCAGAATACATCAATGAGAATGGCTTTACTGGGCACTCAGTTGTATTAAAATACAATTTGTGACAGTTCTAAGAGTAGAAGCCAATGTACCAACACTAGTCTGACTCTGAGCACAAATGTGACACGATGACATCTTAAATATGCTAATTAGTACATCAAGAATCGATTCTGAATCGAATCGTGAGGAACCAAACGATTCCCACCCCTACATGTCATCATAAATAACGGCATGATAACAACACATTCAACACAATCAACATACTGTACATGTATTGTGTTGCATTGTGCAACATTTAAACCTGTAACAATAACCGGTTGGGCAAGTATTACAATTATACCTGGTTAGTATTATAATTTATTATAGTTACTATGCCTTAATTGAACACAATGCATGAAAACGCACAATGAGGCATTTAAAATGCAGTTATTAAGCATTTTAAGTTATTTTCCGTGTTTGCCCAAAGCAGATTTGACAGTAATAGCAAAACCTCAGCATCTGTTGTGATGAGCGCACACGTGTGGGTGTTACATTAAAGCAACACTTTGCAGTTTTTTTACCTTAAAATAATGTCTCTAAAATTACGTCAGTTTTAGAACAACGGACGAATTCTACTGCCGCTGCTACCTGAGAATGCTGCTACCATAGCAGCTATAACCACACTCTGTAAGTTATGTGTTCGGGTCGGTACACGCAGCCCCGCCCATTCCCTGCCTGCACAAGAGTGCAATATGGTTTCCAAAGGATGTTTCTGCATTCACCGGTCCCATCAGCTTACTTAAACAAATTCACGTGCACTGTAAAAAAAAATCCCGTAAAAAAACAGATAAAGTACTGGCAGAAAATTACCAGTACATTTTCCTTTATTTTACGGACATTTCCATTAATGCTAAAATGCAAATGAATGCAGTGCAAAATGTAAAATACAGGTAAAACAACTGTAAAAATGAACACGGAAAATTCCTTCATATTAATACAGTATATTGTGCCCTATTTTTACGGCTTTTTTTTAGAGTGTGTATTGTTATTTCACGACATTATTTATGACACTAGTAACAGACAATTGCATTTATCAACCACATTGGGGAACCTGTGAGCAAAAAATATAGAGCTGCTTTAAAGGGATAGTTCAGAGGCAAAACAAAATTACAACTCGTTTTACTCACTATCAAGGCATCCAAGGTGTATAATGTATGTGACCTTCTTCTTTCAGGCGAATACAGTCCAAGTTATAATACCATTTATCTTGGCTCTTCCAAGCTTTACAATGGTAGTGAATGGAGGATGAGATTTTGAAGCTTAATAAAGTGCATCCATCGATTATAAAACTGCTCGACACTGCTCCATGGGGTTAATAAAGGCCTTCTGAAGCGAATCAATGCGTTTCAGAAAAAATATCCATATTTACAACTTTATTAACTGTAATGTCTAACTTCCGTTATCCCTCAGCCGCAGCCGCCTGCGTCATTTGCCGGAACGCCATCCTCATCAGTTTTTTGATAAATGGATGCACTTTATTAAGCCTCAAAATCTCATCCTCCATTCACTCCCATTCTTAAGCTTGGAAGAGCCAAGAAAAATGGTTTTATTAACAATTATTAACTGTATTCGTCTGAAAGAAGAAAGTCATATTCACCTAGAATGCCTTGAGGGTGAGTAAAACATGGTGTAACTTTGTTTTGCCTCTGAACTATCCCTTCAATTATGAAAAAACACACCTCCGGTGCTGATGGGGACAGGAGGCCTAGAAAGTGTGTTTTTGTGTCGAGCTCAGTAGCTGCTCAGAACGCACACCATGTCTAACAAAGAGGCCTTCAGGCATGAGCCAGATTCGCTCAGAGAGCAGGAAACTCAGCTTCTCAGCTGGCAGCTCCATTCACTCTGGGACTGGGTTACTAATGCACTCACTTTGTCCTTTGGATAGGACTAAGCTTTCATTGCCTATAGTTCTCACTGCTATTAACAGAGCATCAGTGTTCAGCCATGTATTAGCAAGCTATTCTTCACATACTATTTCTGCAGCATTTAATTTGTATATTGAGTGCAGCATGCAAATTTCCTGTCTACTATGATGACCTACTACTAGATGACCTGTGCCCAACCTTTGTGCAGTATTATGCTCAAAGCGTAGGATTTTTCTACTGGGCCGGTTGGGCCAGTGGTTCAAAATTTTACTGGCCCTGCTTAAAGTTTTACTGGCCCCACCACAAAAAAGTGAAACGCCTTTTTTACCCATGTAAATAATCTTAATAAAGAAGGTTATGGCACCAAAAAAACAAAGCCTAACTGATATACATTTAAACTAGCATCACAGAATAGAAGCGCACAGAAAATATTGTGAATACACACTGTTTTAATCCTGAAATGCTGTAAAATTCATTTTAAATGCACTATAAATAGCACTGCCAGAAACATTTACACAGCCACCTTACATCTAAGCAAGATAAAACAGAGATAACCAATCAAATCAACAAATAATTATCAACAGTGAGTGAATTGGAAAAAATAGATGAGATGCCATAAAATAATAAATGCTAAGGGCAAATGGTAACTAAACAGGGTTTTTCCTGGGTCAAGATGGGGCGTGTCCCTCATAGTGACAATGAAAAGATTTTGATACGAACACTGATACGAGACATTCCCTCCATGGCTGGCTTAACAGAAGTCATTCAACCTATCGACAGTTAATCAAAGAAAAGGAAGCTGTATGATGCCCAGGGCTTGACATTAAGCATTGTCATGTGATTGTCCGAGTACAAAAATTACTCGTCCAAAGATAAAAAATGATATTTAATTTGAAGTGTCAATATAATTGTTTCGGATCCTGATTGGTCAAGTTTGCTTATAAGGGTTTTACCTAGTGTCCGCTGTAGCCATCTAAATTTGTTAACGCCATGATTTCTATAGAACAAAGGCATGTAGCACTGGTGCTACAGAGGTTTAAAGTTTTGTAGCACAGGCCAAACAGTTCATGATTAAAAAAACAATCATCATTAAAATAATATGCAAGTGCAATTCATCACATGAATAGACACAACTGACAAATGACAATAATGTTACAGACAGATGGATAAATTAAGGTCATATAATTTTTAGTTTACCTAAATTTGTTTTATTTTTAAGTTCTGTGTACTTCATTTGTTTACTATACAGTAGAGGTATATTTGTCCACATAAATTACTGTAGTATACTATAGTGATATTTACTATAGTAAACTGCAGTAAAATTACTAGATACTATAGTGTACTACAGTGTTTACTACAGTTTATCAATTTATTACAAGGGTACTACAATTTCCTTTAGCAAATCCTACAGTATTTTTTGTCTGAGTGTTCAAGTTAAGGGTACTTTTATTTTGACGGGTCATTGGGAATACGCTTCAGTGTTTGACGATAGCTTCACTCAAACAGTAAAAGGCTCGTAAAATAAACTCTCAGAGCAACTCTGGAGATGAAGTTCATGTGTTTTATATCCTCATACAGTGCAGACGCAGACAAATCCTTGACCATCACTCGTGTAGTATGTTAATCTGTGCACCTCATTCACTCAGACATGCAGAACAGCCAGATGACATATTTAAATAACAGGATTCCGCGTCCGTATCTAGTTATGATATGGACTCAATGCGGTGCGCCATTGTTTATTGTCACACGAAAACAAGCACAACAACGACAAACGCAATTCACACAAACATGTAGCTCCATCTAATGCACATATTCTTATTATTCATAGCACAGACAAAGTTTTCGTAGCACTGTTTTTTTTTTCAAGTAACTTGTCCGGTTGGGCAAGTAAAATTCTCTCTCACTTGCCCATACATAACATTCACTTGTCCCGGACAAGCGTTAATGTCGAGCCCTGCTGCTTAACAGATTAGTCAGAGAGAGAGCGTCTGTGCGACCCAAATCAGGACCCAACCAAACACCCACACACCCCTCCTGTCCATCACACTCTCTGCTCCAGTTAACAAAACCAACAGAAACAACACATTATGTTAATTTCTACTAGCACATATATGTCGCACATGTTACAAAAAAATCTGTCTATGCGAAGAATACATTTGCCAGTGTAGCACGCGCACAATTCAGTTTTGCACGTGATTTAGACAGAGCCGCTTGTTTGTGTGAGATGTGTTTGTCACAATGCTTGTTTGTGTGTGGTGTAAATCAATGGTGCACCGCTATTTTAGTTGTTTTTGCGTTTACAACTTGTATTCCTGCTGCACTGAGTCCATATTTAGTGCCCTGTGAGTTCAGCGATGTGGAAACAGAGAAGCAATAGCGGAGATGTGATCTGGCTTTTTAAATGTGTCATCTGCTTGTTTTGCGTGAATGAGCTGCACAGTTT
The DNA here is from genome assembly GCF_024868665.1 of Triplophysa rosa. Taxonomy (NCBI): domain Eukaryota; kingdom Metazoa; phylum Chordata; class Actinopteri; order Cypriniformes; family Nemacheilidae; genus Triplophysa; species Triplophysa rosa. The sequence continues at coordinate 13,639,995 of NC_079897.1, read as the reverse complement.
AACGCATTACTACATGCGTGTGATGCTCGTGCACTTGTCTGCGTCTCACTGTATGAGGACATGAACACATGAACTCGATCTCCAGAGCTGCTCTGAGAGTTTATTTCATAACCATTTCACTGTTTAAAAAAAGATATCATCAACCGCACTCTCTTTGCGACAACCCGTCAAAATAAAAGTCTGGTTAACTTGTATTTTTAATCTGCATGTTCTACTAAAAATATTAATTTACGAGTGATATTTTTGCAGAGATCGCCACTGCGACCATGCAAATTTACTTGTTTTAAATTGTTTCCAACGGAAGCGCTGCACTTAAAAAAATCCAGTGCACCAAATGCCAACGGGAGAGAGAGAGAGCTGTGCAGGTAAACCTCACTTCCCGACCCCAAGAGGTGCTCTAGCGACAGACACTAGAGGCTGCAGTCTTTCCTCGTAAGCCCGATTCACAATTCGCTCAAATAGGGGGTGACACGGTCGCGACACACATGCGGTGCGACATGCTCTTTTTTTAAGTCGAGATGAAAAAATCTCAACTTTTCAGAAAGCCGCAAGCGCCCCGCAGGTCATGTGACAAGAACCAACCAGCCAATATAGACAAGCTCAATGAAGATGGAGACACAGATGATCACAGCATAACTAAATCTAGTAGCAGAGTTATTGCAAGGTATTTTCAGTGCATATAATCCATATATCCTTTGTTTATACCTCCTCGTCTCAACGGCTATCGTGGCCCATGGTTGCTTAGCGACACCAGACGCCAGGAGAGTGCAAAGTCCAGGCGCTTTGGGAAAAAAAGGAGAACGCAGTGCAGCTCACATTTTCCACGCAGTTTTAGACGCGAAATGTGAATCGGGCCTAAGAGCGCCTGTGTCACGGTTCTCGGGTGAGGTGAGAGACAGAGGACCCAAGTGCAGACGGGAGGTAAGGGGTTAAACAAGACTTTAATAATAACAAAACAAAAAACCCACGACGGGGTAAAATGACATGACATAGAGAAGACAAGAACAGTAACAGGAACTAAGACTAACTAAACTAACAGGACTAGACTAGTAACACATCACATAACTACAAAATAAACTAGACTTACTGACATGACAGGAACACAACAGTGATCCAGCACAAGACAAGAGACACGAGATCAATAAAAAGGAAACAAAATCAAGAGGTAGACAGGTGCGGGGCATGAAATCATTAACAGGCAATAACGAGACGAAAGGGCGGGAACAGAGACGAGACCTGGAGAGTATGGAAGGCCATCTGCGCCAAATTGCCTCTCTCCACATGAAACAAGAGGTTTTGTCATTTGTCAATTTTTAAAGATCATACTCATCCACTTCATTCTAACTTCGAAATGCTTCCTTCTGGGCGCAGACTTAAAGTCCCTTCGGCCAGAAGAAATGTATACAAAAAATAATTTGTCCCGATGGCAGTAATCTTTTTAAATCGAATGACTTTTTAAGGTTTTTATTTATTGTTATTATTATTTATTATTTATCTATTTTTTGTGATTTTATTTATTGTGTTTGCGGAATTGGGGAGTTGATATGTGTAATGTTCATGTCAATGTATTGTTATGTTATGTGTAATGTTTATGTCAATGTATTGAACCATGCCACCAGTGTCAAAGACAATTTTCCGCTCTGTGACAAACAGAATGGACAATAAAGTTAATCTAATCTAATCTAGTCATGATTCTGCCACTGGATCAAGAAAAGCAAGACAAGATGGGGCAGAACCATGACAGAAGCCCCTCCTTAAGGAGCGGCATCCTGACGCTCCCTAAGAAACAAACAAGACTAGACAGACTGTGACAAAAATCATAACTATACAAAACATGACTGTAGCGAGGAAGGCGGAGCGAGAGCCGTGGGGCAGGAAGGCGGGGCCGGTGGCGTGAGTGATAATGAGTATCAGCTGTACGCGCACCAGTCCCGCATGCCTCACGGGGGAGCGCGGGAGCATAAGAGGACGAGCGACGGGACTGCCGACGAGAGAGGACCGGGCCCGGAAATGTTAAGTTTTGTGTTTATGTTTGTGTGGCCTTTTACTTCCGTATTATTGTTTGTTTATTTTTTATTAAAGTTTATTGTTAAATGTTCGCCGGTTCCCGCCTCCTTGCTTTCCCTTTTATTGAGCTTTGCTACATTGGTGCCGAAACCCGGGAGGAAGGAGGGACATGCTGTCGAAGAGCCCTCGCCACCGAGCGGCCTCGCGGTGCTGAGGAGTTCGGGCAGCGCGGACGAGGGACGTCTGCCACATGAAACAAGAGGTTCTGTCATGGCTCTGCCTCATCATGTCATGTCTTTCTTGGTCTTGTGGCAGAGTCATGACAAAGCCTTTGGTTTTGTGTGGAGAGAAACATATTGTGGTCGATCAAGACTTAATATGCATTCTCTCCGGTCTTGTCATTGGCCCCGCCCCTCTCGTTCCTTGTATAGCTTTCCACCCGTGTCCTATTACCCACACCTGTCCCTTGTTTATTATCCTTTGTTAGTCTTCCTATATAGTATCCTCATGTCTGCTGTCCTGTGCTTGTTCGTTTTGTGATACTACCTTGTCCGTCGTGCTCGTAAGTTTATATACTACCTTGTCCGTTGTGCTCATAAATTTATATACTGCCTGTTTTCATGTTCCTGTCCTGTACATTGTTCCTGATCCCGTCTGTCTATTTTCCCTGCCTGGTTTTATTTTAGTCTTGTCATTGTTTTTCCCCCATCGTGGGAGTTTTGTTTGTATTATTAAAGTCTTGTTTTGTCACCCCTTACCGCTGCCTGCGCTTTGGTTCTTCTCCTCTGTGTTCGTGACAGCCTGACTCTCATGCCTCATAGCAGGAGCGCCAACGCTCTGCTCTCCGTTTTTTCCACAATCAGCGCACCAGAACCCGATAAGGCAGCGTGGAATAAGCGCCCGTAAATCTCCGCAGAAAACTCCATGGAATTCCGCGGATTTCAGCACTTGTTTTTGACAAATATACAAACACAACATGAGCGCATTACTATGATTTGCTGTTTGCTATGACAGATTTTAGTGAGCCTGAGGACGAACAATGTGATATTGGAGAAGTTTAAAAAGAAACTAACCACGAAGAAGTTCAGGGAACGTAATTTGTCTATTACTTGAGACACCACTGGATCATTTCAAATCGAATGTGGTCTCTTGTGAACGACATGCGAATTCTCTTGTTAAGTTTTATTTGAAGTTATCTTTACATTGTGTTGTGAACATGCAGAAAAATTAACATAATAAATAAAATCAACATAATAACGTATTAACACAACCCCTTTCTTTTTGCTTTAAACTCTATAAGCAATAAAATGTTTACTCTTTCATACAGTATATATAATATATTAATATGGTCCTAACATGCACCTTTTCTGTTGGTTCAAATGAATTCAGAGTTCAAAATTGGTCTGGTGTATTCGGAGTTTAAACAAAAATCTGCAGATTCTGTATGGCTGTAACAACTCCTAGACTACATCCCCCATAATGCCTTGCACCTGCACTCCTCCGGCCATATTGATTGTTCCCCACACCTGACTCTCGTTACCGTACCCTTTACATGTTTGCACCTTACCTTTGTTTTGTGTCCAGTCTTGTTTTAAGTCAGATATTGTAAATCTTGTTGCATATCTAATTGTATTTTGGATTCTAATCTAATGCGCTACCTTCGACTCCTTTTGGATTATCTATTTTGCCTATTTTTGTTCCGTGGATGTTATTATTTGGATTTATATTCCTGTGGATGTTTAACCATGTTTACAATGAATCTGTTCTTCTTGCCTGGATTCATTAAATATCACATACTCATCAGTTTCCTGTGTGGCATCGTTCATCATTAAGTAGAACTGTTACAATGGCCTTGCTTATGAGAAAAACAACTTGAAAAAAACGTTATGTGAAACCTATGAGAGGAAAGATACACATAAAACAGGATAACTAAAAGTATGTCATTTAAAAATGTAAGTTCATGTTATGTGGCTCTTAAAAAAATCATTTGGCGCCTGTGTTTTTCCTCTATAGGAGCCAATAGCTCCTTAATTGATTTTTTTGTCTTGAGCCCTGTACATAAACACTAGAGTATACTTACTCTTATTTACTAAATTAATATTTACTATGGTAAGGTTCAAAAACACTATCGTATCTGCAAAAGGAGGAATTTTACTGCAGTTTACCATAGTTAATCATATAATAGTATACTACAGTATGTGGGACAAATATATAATTATTGTATAGTAAAAAGAATGGAAAACACAGAACTCGGTTTTAAACAGAAAAAAAGGAACATGGGAAAAACTAAATTATATGGCTCTACTTTACCCAATTGTAACATTAATGCCCATTTAAACTACACATAAATATTTTTTATGTGTATAATATTTTTTAATATAACAGATGTTTTATACTTGTGCTTCAACTGTTTGGCCTGTGCTAGAGAACTTTAAACCTCTGTAGCACCAGTGCTACGTGCAAAAAAATGAACGTATAGCCATATTAAACCTACAGACACAGTTTAACTGTACATAGGCCAAAATAAAGTGCTTCCACTGCCTTAACAGAAGTCATTCAACCTATCGACAGTTAATCAAAGAAAAGGAAGCCGTATGATGCCCAGGGCTTGACATTAAGCATTGTCATGTGGCTGTCCTTCGGCAAGTAAAATTCTCCCTCACTTGCCCATACGACACACACAGCGTTAATGTCGAGCCCTGATGCCATTGTTGATACTACAGCCAGTCAAGTTGCTGCCATCACAGACAAACAGGAAAACCAAAATATTATTTGAAGACACAAGGTAAATCTGAGATAAGGGCAAAGCGCAGGGCCTTCTAAACTACAGTAGGGGGAGTCGTGTCATGAAGTCTGTCTACCGCTGAGGGTTTCATGAGAATCGGCACAGAACAACAGAGCATTCTTTTATTAGCAGTTCCCACTGTGTCTGTGCGTCAGCGATAGACATAAAAATCACCCACACTGCTAAATAGGGTGATATTTGCCCATTTTGACATCACCAGCATTTGCCGATAACCCTGACCACTGGGTGGTTTAAAGGACATTTGAGCTTCAAAATGGTTTGGCCAAAACAGAGAGACTTAGGAGAAGCTCATTTCCTCAGGCCATCAGGCTCCTAAACTCAGTCTCTTAACATCATTTGACCTCACTCACTGCACTCTAAGAACATTCAACATCCAATATAGTGACATTGCTACTTGCCAAGTAACCACCTTGTGTTACTATCTGTTTGCACATTCCTGCTCATGTAAATATTTACAGTTTACTTCTATCATAGACTATATATACCTTTATCTTTATAATATTTATATTTTTCTTTTGTGTTTGTATTTTTATAATAATTGGAACTGACCTGACCTACGTTTCACTGCTGGTTGTATATTCTATATATAATTTTGTATGTGACAAATAAAAATCTTGAATCTTGAAAAATGTAAATATATTGGTTCCTTACTGACAACATATCTTAAAGGCGACTATGCATCAATGTTTAAATAGTCTCGCGTAACTTATCGCCACTTTCTTTGGCCAAGGCCCGCCCAAGAGGCCATATGACTGACAGGTAAAGCAACCAATCACGTTTTGTTTTGTCCTGCGTCATGTTTAGATGCGTGGAAATGTCTCCGCAGTAACAGACCGGTGCATATTCACGAACATGTCAAAAGTTAACAGCAACAAAATGATTATAAGTTTATGCCGTGAACCTCGCATACTTTTAAGAATTGAGCATTTAGTCGATCGTGATGAATTCTTATAGCAACCGTTGTAAACGTCTCCTGGAAATCCTGTAAAATTCAACCAATATGATGACGACTTCGAACATGCTGAAGTGTTTCCAGAAAAGTGTGCCTTATGCATCAGACGTTTAGCCAACGGTCCGTGGGCGTGACTTCTGAGGCTGAGACTAATGTTTAAATAACAGAATGGTGGAGTTATTGGGCCACCAGGACTCTCAAAATTAGGGGTGGGCCGATCCCGATACTCTGGATCGGTATCGCATCGATAAAGAATTTTTTTGCTGGATCGGGTATCGGAAGTGGCAGGACGATCCAAAATCCGATCCTGTGATGAATAATTTTATCAAGCTTTAAGATGGATGAGCTATTAGGAAACTGCTGTAAGAGTTTTCATGCACTAAATTTGAACATTTTCTTATGTCATGCGATAGCTTTATGTGAGGAGAAAACAAAAGATCATTAAGCTCATGAAAACTCGACTACTGCTGTCACCTGTCACTCTCCATTCAGCATTCTCTAGTGTTCGGTGACAGTCAGGACACTATTCTTTCCAAGATGTTCCAATGTTTTAATTATTCTGCATAATCACTGAATAGTAGTGTTTGGTTTTGTTTAAAAGGATTGTATTTTGCTGGAGTTGGTAATCACTGATGGGTGTCTTATATTAAAGAATTGGAAACGGTCTGAGTAAAATAACTGATTCAAAGGCTCAGTAAACTGTTGGAAGGATGCAACGTACTTCATGTAAAACATATAACATATCTCTTACCTTTGTATAGTAACTGTTATGAACTTCAGATGAAGGTGCATTAAGTGCATCTAGGCGCACCATTTCTGCGCCCGAGACGTGCACAGTAAGTGTAAATAAGAGAATGAATGAAGCGCGTCATCCAGCTCCCAGAATGTGCAATACGTGTAGAGAAGCGGATCCATTAAGTGCATCATTCTGCACCCGGGATGGGCATGGGCCCTTTTGTGCCACTTTACATTAGAGCAGAGAGTGTTTTCACTTTTACACATACTTTGAACATAATGATATATTCTTTATAATGTAGTGCAATATTTTTTTTCAGTCAACTTTCATAAATACGTTATAGTTTAGTTCAATACAATAAAATACATTCTACACTGATCAGGAAAAAGCAGGAATAGTATCGGATCGGTCGATACTTACAATTCAGGTATCAGAATCGGATCGTAAAGGAAAAACTGGTATCGGCCCACCCCTACTCAAAATCCATCAAATAATGCTCATCATGCTAATATTTTTTAGCCTATTTACCAGAGAGATATCCCTAATATTCATCTTGAAAAGTTCACCATCCAATGTCAACTTGACATGACAACACAACCTAATAAAAAGGACCACGGTCAGAGCTCAAGTGTACGTGAATGTTTCCCCTACCATCACCTTAGGGGGGCGCCCCGCCCCTCCAACGGCACCTCCCGTTTACTCAGTTCACTGTTTGCTATATAGGTTTGTGACAGATTATAAACCATAACGTCTTGTATCTACATTTAGCATTAATGATATTAATAATATTAATAGCATTAATAATCAGCATGTTAAGAGCATTTCATAATGAATCATGTTTTAATCAGAAAGATTATTTAGAATCAGTAGTATGAATGACATGGAAAGGCTACTTGTTAGTAACTTTGTAAGTACTTCTGCACATGATAAATTCATTTCAGTTGTTACATTTGTTGTCAATAGTTTTTTAAATATTAAATGGACTACTAGGACTCAGCTTCAGCACCCTAGCCTACAACACATTTTCTCAGTTACCAGGCCTTACTGTGGCTATCAGAATATAAAATAAATGGCCTGATAAAACAATAGATTTTTTTACGAAAGCTGTAAACCTAGGGGAAACTCTGTACATGTAACATTCAAAACTACTGACACAAACTCACTGATGGTCTTCTACAGAATAGTCCGACTTAGGAAACTACCCTGTTATTCATTCATCACACAAAGCTGCCCTTTTTTCTGAAAGGACACCAACAAGGACACGGATCTCTCCTGAGTGCTACTCCATTATGTTGCCTGCACTTAAATTTCTTAAAGTTATAATATTGACATTTTATGCAAGAAGTTTACACTAAGGCTACTTCATACCAATATAAACAAAAACAGAAAATGTGTTTATGCACAATACATTTTTACAGAATAAAAAGTGTATGGATTACATTCCCATAGGACGAAAGCTCACTTTCAACGGGTTCTTATCTACCTAATGCTCAAGTGTTAGGTAAACAAAGAAATCTATGCGCTCCATGTGTAAGTGGCACATGAGATCTGACCTGAGCAAATGCTCTAGTGAACTGAACAGTGCTGTAAACAATAGTACCTTTATTAGCAGGATGAGAGCCGTGACAGAACGGTGCGAGGCCGGTGACGCGAGTGATAATGAGCGTCAGCTGCGTGTTGCACCGGTCTCGCATCTCTCACGGAGGAGCTACGGAAGCATAAAAGGACGAGCGACAGGAGTGTACGACGAGAGAGGACCAGGAATGGACATTGTGTTAAGTTTTATTTATGTTATTTATGTTATTTATGTCAGCTACCTCACGGTCAACTGACGGCCCTTTACTTTCGTTTTGTGGTTGGTTGGTTTATTTATTAAAAGTTTATTTAATGTTCGCCGGTTCCCGCCTCCTTCCTTCCTTACTTTGAACTGTATTACAATCACTATTATGCAACATGATCTACACACACACTATAAATGCCTCTGGTTTTGCCAGATTTAACTCGCATAGCCCATTTCTTCAAATGTCGCCACCTGCCCCTTGAGTATGGTGTAGATTATGCTCCATTGAGGAAGTGAGTGCCTTCACCCTCAGTGGCTCGGTAGGGCGTATCAACAAGCACATGCCTTTTGGGAGTCATGGTGTTCACATAGCAACCTATTTTTATACCTAAAGAGAGGGAGAGAGAGAGGGAGACTATACCTACGCAGCTGCAAATTTATGATTTAGCCCTCACGCAAAGAGTGAATGACCCAGACTGGACTGGCAAATCCGGAGAGACATTCAACTCTTTACCAGCATTTGTTTGCCGTTGCTATGCACATAACCCGCTGGCACTGCATCTGCCCTTGATCTCTGGTTACAGGGCCATTTTGCTTGCCGAAAGCCCCACCCTTTTACTGCTGGGGTATAAAGCTTCCCTGTCCTTTGAGGAGCTATAAACAGCTCACAGCAATGCTACCGTACGGACAACTTGTAGCAAAAGTGTTAAAGGTGACAAAATGGCAATGACTACACAGAAACACTAAAAATCAAGGCAATGGCAGAATCCGAACACGTTAGTTCTTCGGTTCAACCAGTGCAGATTTGTATTCATAAAAATCATTTTAAAGCTTAGTATTTGTTTCCTGCTTTTTTAAAGAGTTTTCCATCGTGTTACGCATAAACCTGTCTAAAATGGTTTCATTACATAAATCCTATGGAAGACTCAGAAGCAAATTTGCTTTTATATTAGAGAAGCAGCTTGTACTCAAACAAGTCTATTCACCCTGTCCCATCTCTCACTGTCTGGTCACATACATACATACACGAAAAAATACGTAGTCACGTTTTAAAATGTGGGCAATAACAGTTAATAATGTCAAATTCAGAAAAGAAAACTGCTGAAGTAACAACACGTCCCATCACAGGACACTCCTCACTTTCCCACAATGCCATTCTCTCACTCCAAACACCCACACATGGAAAGAGGAATCAGGCAGGCGTTCTTTAAGTTCCATGGCTGCTGGAATAAACAGTCTGTTCTCCAGGGAGACAGAAAACTTAGTCCTCTCTGGTACAAACACTCACTGGGATTCTAGGCCCAATTACTCATTCTCACCAGAGAGTTGGCGGAAAAAGAGGGTGATAGAAAAGGTGACCAGAAGTACAACAGGGTTTGGAAGAGCTAAATTCAATGTTTAAATAATATGACCACCTCAGCCATTCTTTATTAGAGCAATACTAAATATACAAGAGAAAATAAGACGGGTCTCTTAAAATGCACAACTAATTTGTTTCCTTTTTAGAAAAATTTACATATTTATTGCTGAAATTGCATAAATTCATATCTGTGAAAACTAAACCCATTTACTACATTCCATTGCCATATTACATTCAAAATGCAAAATAGGCCTAATACAAATGTATACATATGAAACATTAATAAAAATAGAAAGAATAATTTCAAAGGTAAACAACTAACTTCAGCTTATGCATGATGCATTTAGTTTATCTAAATTAGTTTTAGTTTCTTTTTTTAATATAAGTAATATATTTGTCCACATAAAAATACCGAGTTAATCTGACTTTTATTTTGGCAGGTCGTCGGAAGACTCTCTGAAATAAACTCTCAGAGAGCAACTCTGGAGATTAAGTTCATGTCCTCATTCAGCGCAGACGCAGACAAATTCATGAGCATCACGCGTGTAGCACGTTAAACTGTGCAGTTCATTCACTCAGACACGCAGAACAGACAGATGACACGTGTAAATAACAGGATTCGGCGTCCACAAGTCCGCGTGTAGTTTTATGGACTCAATGCAGCCGGAAAACAAGTTTCACTCGCAAAATAGACTAAAACCAAGTAAAATAGCAGTTCACCATTTCAATAAGCGATCACTTATTTATCAGCATGAGACATGCGTGTGAACAGACTAAAATGCGTGTGTCTCGCGGTGAATGCGTGAGACTTGAGAGCCCTGTAACATGTACAGAGTTTAGCGGGCTGTGTGTTAGTAATAAGGGACCGTGGGGAAACGCAGTGCTCCGTGTGTACTGTAGTTAAATGGATTAAACGAGGCTTCGAGGCAACACAAATTGCCTCAATGATTTATTGTATTCGAATAACTCGAGTTACTCGAGGAATCGTTTCAGCCCTAGTTCCATCCTTTGGTTTCTCAGTCACATCAACTGTCTGCTCACTATCTACACGAAGAGAAGCAAATACAAACCCGATTCCAAAAAAGTTGGGACACTGTACAAATTGTGAATAAAAACAGAATGCAATGATGTGGAAGTTTCAAATTTCAATATTTTATTCAGAATACAACATAGATGACATATCAAATGTTTAAACTGAGAGAATGTATCATTTTAAGGGAAAAATAAGTTGATTTTAAATTTCATGGCATCAACACATCTCAAAAAAGTTGGGACAAGGCCATGTTTACCACTGTGTGGCATCCCCTCTTCTTTTTATAACAGTCTGCAAACGTCTGGGGACTGAGGAGACAAGTTGCTCAAGTTTAGGAATAGGAATGTTGTCCCATTCTTGTCTAATACAGGCTTCTAGTTGCTCGACTGTCTTAGGTCTTCTTTGTCGCATCTTCCTCTTTATGATGCGCCAAATGTTTTCTATGGGTGAAAGATCTGGACTGCAGGCTGGCCATTTCAGTACCCGGATCCTTCTTCTACGCAGCCATGATGTTGTAATTGATGCAGTATGTGGTCTGGCATTGTCATGTTGGAAAATGCAAGGTCTTCCCTGAAAGAGACGACGTCTGGATGGGAGCATATGTTGTTCTAGAACTTGGATATACCTTTCAGCATTGATGGTGCCTTTCCAGATGTGTAAGCTGCCCATGCCACACGCACTCATGCAACCCCATACCATCAGAGATGCAGGCTTCTGAACTGAGCGCTGATAACAACTTGGGTTGTCCTTGTCCTCTTTAGTCCGGATGACATGGCGTCCCAGTTTTCCAAAAAGAACTTCAAATTTTGATTCGTCTGACCACAGAACAGTTTTCCACTTTGCCACAGTCCATTTTAAATGAGCCTTGGCCCAGAGAAAACGCCTGCGCTTCTGGATCATGTTTAGATATGGCTTCTTTTTTGACCTATAGAGTTTTAGCCGGCAACGGCGAATGGCACGGTGGATTGTGTTCACCGACAATGTTTTCTGGAAGTATTCCTGAGCCCATGTTGTGATTTCCATTACAGTAGCATTCCTGTATGTGATGCAGTGCCGTCTAAGGGCCCGAAGATCACGGGCATCCAGTATGGTTTTCCGGCCTTGACCCTTACGCACAGAGATTGTTCCAGATTCTCTGAATCTTTGGATGATATTATGCACTGTAGATGATGATAACTTCAAACTCTTTGCAATTTTTCTCTGAGAAACTCCTTTCTGATATTGCTCCACTATTTTTCGCCGCAGCATTGGGGGAATTGGTGATCCTCTGCCCATCTTGACTTCTGAGAGACACTGCCACTCTGAGAGGCTCTTTTTATACCCAATCATGTTGCCAATTGACCTAATAAGTTGCAAATTGGTCCTCCAGCTGTTCCTTATATGTACATTTAACTTTTCCGGCCTCTTATTGCTACCTGTCCCAACTTTTTTGGAATGTGTAGCTCTCATGAAATCCAAAATGAGCCAATATTTGGCATGACATTTCAAAATGTCTCACTTTCAACATTTGATATGTTATCTATATTCTATTGTGAATAAAATATAAGTTTATGAGATTCGTAAATTATTGCATTCCTTTTTTATTCACAATTTGTACAGTGTCCCAACTTTTTTGGAATCGGGTTTGTAGAACAAAATCTCAGTATCACAGAAATTTAGTTTAAAAATAAATTTACACTAATAATAACACTAACAACACCTTTGTTAATATCACAGAAACATTTTTAAAAAATACACAGCTACACAATAAGACAAGAACAACGGATCTGCAGTAGAATCAAAACATTAAAGAAATTGGTAAATAATATAACTGATCGCAACAAATGAACTGATTTGCTAAAGTAAATCTCACTTGCCAATATTCAAGGACAGCGTAGGAGAGTGTGTTTGCTCCTTAAATCCTCTAATGACTCATTTTATTTCATAATCACTCTAATCACTCATTGTATTTTATTTTGTTGTTGTTTGTGGCATTGAAACAACACCCTTTAAAATTAGGAATGCACCGAAATTAAAACTCTTGGCAGAAGCCGAATAAAAATGAAACACTTGGCCGAATACCGAACATGGCTTTTCGTATTTCTTATATTTATTTAGCAAATTTTTTCACTATTGCATAAACTGAATGGTCAAAATGTTATTTCTATATTTTGTCTTGCTTTTCAATATAATACAATATAACTTAAAATAAAATTGAGCAAAACAAGTAGGCTCAATTAAAACAAAAAATTGAGCCCTCTCCCTTCGTGAATAGCCCATATTAGGCCTATAACTGACTGCTGAAAGAATGTACTGTACTCTGTACCCTTACACCCAAACACTTCATTAAAAAGTGTCATTCAACATTATAATCTTAAAATATGAATAAACGAAAATTGTTGGATTATTATAGGCAGGGGTGTAAATCTTGGGGGGGCCGGAGGAGACACGTCCCCCTCCATCCGAGGGTTGTCCCCCAAATCATTAAAAATCGCACTGTCTATTGTGCTAAATATATGTATGTATACCTAAACTAATTGTGTAATTAGAAAAAAATACAAATGCAAAAAAATTCGTTTTAAGTTTAGAAACAGTTGAGTTCCCCCTCCCCTGCCTCACAGTGGTTTGGCCCACTGCCTGCTTTCCCCATTCATCTCACCTATGCTACACATAAGTAAGGTATGCGGCTCAGTTCATCAGTGGTTGTTGATCTCCAGTAAGAAGGCTATTTTATTCACGTTAAATGAAGTGATTCTCTTTAATGTAGTTGATGCTGATTCATTAATAAATTAGTTGTGGCAAAAAAGGCTGATTACTGATGTATTTTTCCATGAATCTGCTATGTTAGCGATTAAAACGTTACTTAGCTAGTTAATGTTAGCTTGTTTACAATAGCTTGTTGCATAGTGCGTCACACACTGCAACTAACACGCCGAAGCCGTTTCCCATGCATCGTTTTATTTGTGGCGACCTGGTATAATGTTAACGTTAACGGCCATAATTTAGCCACCGATCCTTGCCATTCAGGTCCCGTGTCACACACAGTCGCGCACATACCGGTGACAATTTAGTGACTTTGGCACTATATTTAGCAAATTTCAGACCTCTTTTGTCCACAAAAGGTGCACAGCTTTCATTCAGTTGGAAAAGGTCGTTTTCTCAGCATCTATTTTGTGCAGTGTGTGCGTGGCTGACAAGCTAAACATTCAGTTGACTGAAACTCGACGATTCATCAACGAGTACAACAAAGAATTTAAGCATCTGTCAATGTTACTGACTGTTTGGGTACACGAACATGAACATAGTACATCTATGCACATAGCTTGTTGGCGGAGGCAGTGCACTACATTGGAAAATAACCACCACTCTTTAATGTAGATGTATGGTGACTTTGTCAGACGATGTTGCAGTATAAATCAGGATAAAATTTTAAAAGTGTTCAAGTGTTTAAAAAGTGACTCATTGTTAACATGTAGTATCATGGGTAGTGTGTTTTTATACTTGTTTCCTGTCTTGACAAGAGAGACAAAAAAAATGTAAATGGAAACAGCTTTATTAGTGTTCACTTGTATTACAGTACGTGGCAGTTCAGTTATAATATGACTGCAAGTCTGCATGATAAACCTATGAACCTAACGCATATTGTCGCTTTGTGTCGTAGTAAGTACAATTTTGACTGTATTATTTGTGTCCCCTTCAAAAATTGCTCTTGAGAAATGTATTGTCCCCCTACTGTTAAATGAGATTTACGCACCTGATTATAGGCTACACTGCAAAATGATTTAAAGAAAAAAGCATCCATGCAAGCAATTCTGACTGAACCATTTCAGTTCATGTCTCTCCTCCAAACTCCACCCACAAAAGCTGACTTCTCTCAGAAGGTGCACTCGTGGCCGGGATTCACAGAACATACTTTGACAAGTTGTTTAGTACAGGGAACTGTGTGCACGCGACCACTGTATGATGTCAAAGGATGCTGTGAGCGGCGAGGCTACTGTCAGACCTGTCTGAAGTACACAAGTTACCGACTAGTAAAGACGCTTTCATTCAGAAATTTACTCCGGCGCAGCAAGTTCTGTGCTGTGTCTTTCTCTGACACTTATTATATGCTCCACACACTGCCGACACATTTGCGCATGCTCGCTCTCTCAGTTTTAGATTATAAGTCTTTATTTGGGGGCACTATACACAAAGGGGGACTTTGACAACAAAAAATTTTGAGAACCACTGCTATATATGTAGTTCAAACCTATTTTCAAAAATCCTGACTTAAGGCAGATCTTATGAGCAGCTGGTCCTAAACTGGCTACTCGTCTTTAACTACTAATTCACTGCCTGCAGGGATTCAGCCAGTGCTCTGTTCATGCCCCAACTTTCTGATGTGCGTTACAGATGATCTATTCACCTGTGCATTACTCAGACCCTGAGAATTACAGGAGGCATGTATAGACGGCACACAACATCTGCAGTATCACTACAAGAATAACGTGCCGTGTAATCTATATGAGGTTCAACAGACATTTTACTACCAGCGAGTAGTGAGTGATGTGGTCTACTTTGCTAGCTTTAAGTACTTTTATCTAGATAATCACTATTTACACTGCATTTAGAAGTAAAAGCCGTGGGCCTAAGTGGTTCCGTAGCAGGCTGCTTGGCATCATGTTCAAAACATGTCATGATCATTTAGCGCCAGTGTTTATTTGCACAGTAAGACTAAACCTGTTTGGTTATTTTGTCTATTTGATCGGTCTATGAGTTAGGCTACTTGTAAACAAAAGGTGGTCAACTGAGAAGGCTCAGACAGAATCGTGACCAAAATGGTCAATCATGATCAAATGTATGTCATAAAGTGTGTTGTTTTCCCATTTTCCAGTAAAGGAATAATCAGTACATAAGAATTGCACTGTATCTTACACTGGTCTGTCATTATCATATTCACCCATTACGGTCTGTCAAAATTAAATTCAATCATATCTAGGGCTGCACCAACTAATCGATAAAATCGATAATAATCGATAATGAAATTCGTTGTCAATGAATTTCATTATCGATTAGATGGTCTGTGACGTCACTTGCGAGCTGCGCAGTTATAAATCAAGCGCATCTTCTTCCCTTTTAAAATTACCGTTTTAGATGCGTCTCTCTGTGTATGGAGGACTAAACCTGCAAAAATTATAAATAAATGAATGTATAAATAAATAAATATATAAACGAATAAATGTAATAATATGAAAATAAATACAGGAATGAATGGTTTGATAAAACAAAATAATTCGTTTTAGCTATTATTGATCTTAGCTTTAACTTTTCTTTTCATTTTTTAAATTGATTTATTATTTTTTGTGTCCATTTTTAATTATTTTTAATTATTATTATTTTTTATTTTTAGATTATTTTATTTATCATTTCCTTTTATTTTTACATTTATTTATTTATACGTTTATTTATTTTTATATTTATTTATTATCGCATGTATTTATTTCCACTTTTATTTATTTATTCTTGTATTTATTCTTACTTTTCTGTGTCTTGTATGATAATTAGATGGGTTGGTCTTGCCTACTATTGGTTCAGCGTAGATTGAAGCGTTTGATCGATTACTCTTGACTTGTTTTGGACTAACGTCACGTCACTCACTGATCGTTTGCTTCGTGTATAACGTTTATGGCGTGCGCACAATTAGCTAGAGAGTTACAGCATTTAGCCAATGAAGTCGATAACCATGCATCAAATGACTATGTGTCATTCAGATTAGATGCACTTATTGAGGATTTATTACAGATTGACGGAGAGATAAATGACAAAGTTCTTCAAAATCTGTGCGAGTCAGGGGGTGCTAAGGTGGTGACCAAGTTCCGGTTACAGGTCCTCTGCCAAAGAGGTGCATGAACGACCTCAGCAGATTCGTCGATTCTGAAAGCACAAGACGACTTGATATTAAGATGTCTAATAAACACAGACTTTCTTGTTACATGATTTTGACATTCTTGTTAAGATTGCAAATTATTGGTATGATCGCCCGTAACGGCTGAAGCGAGGTGAAAAAATAAATAAAGCGATTTGACACGGGATTCGTACCCATACAATAAAGCGAGGCAGCGTGTCACTACGGTAACAATCACACTAAGCTATTTCGCAATGCTAGCTGCTGCGGATCTTTGCAATAATATCAAGATGTCACACAACAATATGCAGCTGGATGAATCAAGGGAATATGCCCGTTTTAACTTGTGACCTCTGTGTTATTTATCTCTTATGGAATGTAGTTTACGAGTACCGTTTAGTAACCACGTCTTTTTAGAAGGAATGGTTTCCATTTGATGGCCCCTGTAGTGAAAGAACGATGCTCATTACTACCGTGTTAACTTGTGACTTAAGTTCACTATGTCTCAATTCATTTACATTATGTTACATCATGTTACATTAAATCTTTACGCTTTTTCTAACCGAAAGGCTGCTTATAACTATCACTTTGACAAAGCGTTAGCTTGCGACTTCGGTTTACAAGCTCATCTGTGTAGTTAAACCTTATTACATTTTGTGCTTTATGATTTTCACCAGTTGAACTGTAACACCACCATAGCACCCTCTGACTCGCACAGACTTTGAATGTGCTGCAAAGAGGCTAACAACCGAGGAAGAACTTTGTCATTTATCTCGCCGTCAATCTGTAATAAATCATCAATAAGTGCATCTAATCTGAATGACACATAGTCATTTGATGCATGGTTATCGACTTCATTGGCTAAATGCTGTAACTCTCTAGCTAATTGTGCGCCCGACATAGTTACTTAACGTTATACACGAAGCAAACGATCAGTGAGTGACGTGACGTTAGTCCAAAACAAGTCAAGAGTAATCGATCAAACGCTTCAATCTACGCTGAACCAATAGTAGGCAAGACCAACCCATCTAATTATCATACAAGACACAGAAAAGTAAGAATAAATACAAGAATAAATAAATAAAAGTGGAAATAAATACATGCGATAATAAATAAATATAAAAATAAATAAACATATAAATAAATAAATGTAAAAATAAAAGGAAAGGATAAATAAAATAATCTAAAAATAAAAAATAATAATAATTAAAAATAATTAAAAATGGACACAAAAAATAATAAATCAATTTAAAAAATGAAAAGAAAAGTTAAAGCTAAGATCAATAATAGCTAAAACGAATTATTTTGTTTTATCAAACCATTCATTCCTGTATTTATTTTCATATTATTACATTTATATATTTATTTATTTATACATTCATTTATTTATAATTTTTGCAGGTTTAGTCCTCCATATCTGTGCACCATGAGCTGCGCAGTTTTAAAGTCAGACGTGTCTCTCCGTGGATGCGTCTCTCCGTGCAGCGCGAGGTGTGCAGTTTTAAAGTCACACGTGTCTCTCCGTGCAGCGCGAGGGAGTAGCCCCAGAGTGCAGGCTGGACGATGGGGCGGGGCAACACATTTGGAAGGAGCGACACGTGTCGCCACCTTTCAATAGGCTTGTTCGACTTGATGCGGCGCCGCAAGATCCGACAGGCTGATGACATCAAAGTACCGCGAGAGCGATTCGATAGCAAACTTTTAACGGTTTTTCGAATCGCTCTCGCGGTACTTTGATGTCATCCGCCTGTTGGATCTTTCGGTGCCGCATCAAGTCGAACAAGCCTATTGGTTCATGATCAGAAGGAGCTTATTGGTATAGAGAAGTGTGATGCTATTACAGCTTACTGGGTTAGAGAAGCATGATGACAGTACAAGGAGAGTAAAAATTGTTTCTATTTATTTAACTTTATATTTTAACGTTTAGCATGATGTTCGAGAATTTAATGTGGCGTAGCCTAGTTAACAAACACTGCCTCCGAAGTCATTGCGTGACAGGAGGGCAGCAAGGCAACAGCTTTCGCACGCAGCTCATAACACAGCGTCTCAGCTCATACCACAGTGTCCCTTAACCTATAAAATTAAAATGTTCATTGTTTTTTCCACTTTAGAAAATGTCAACTACCGACTAACCGTATCTCCAACAAACACGAAGAAGCACCACACCATTTAAACCAGAGAAGAATATGTTTTTATCTATATTCAACTGTGCCCGTTTTGTAATTTTACAAACAGTGTCTCATGTGGTACAGATCCATGCGCGTGGATGACATTTGGAAACTGTACAAATAAAACGCGGGTTTTGTAGCCTGTTTGGAAATAACACATCTGTAAAAGACGGAGAAAACATCACCTTCTTTAACATTTTACACCCGTTTTTTTGTTCACGTTTTTTCACATTACTCCTATTTAAGGCAAGGACATTTATTGACAACACTGTGACCGTATGCTGTGTCTATTAATAATATGCGTTGTTGTTCATGATGTACAAGGAATATAATAATAATTTCCATCTCCCCCTATTTCAATTCTGCATCTATTTATTTGTGTATCATAACTTACAGTATTGAGCCAAAAACTGAAGTTTGGTTAGACACAGAAGCAGAAGTTGCTGTCAAATGCAGATTCCTAGATGGAGAACATACAGTATGAAGAGTTTGGAAGTCCGTTTTAAATGTCAAAAATCATGTTTTTTTGTGCATTCCAATTAATATCAATCAAACTGCAGTTGGTTTGTTTTGATTTAAGCCATACTAACTCAAAAAATACAGCTAACTAACACAATACAACACAATAAAAACATGATAACATAATAAAAAACATTTTATGCATGTTTTTTTTTTTTAAACGGAGATATACACACACTGCTTAAACTTTAAACTTCATATAGCCTATACACACTGCTCTAGTATCACTTTCGTTGCGGTAGCTCGTTGATATAACCAGAGCACTGTTTGTGTTCGTGCGTATGGATTTCTTTTATGTTTACTAGGTAACCCAAACTTTGCTTTATTGTTCACATTTCTACTAAATGGAACTTTCCATATATTATTGTTATTATGTTGTTTATTGTCGCTGATGTCTAATTCTTCGTTTCAACCCGTCCAAAGTTGTCTAAACCAATAAGCTGTTCCTAATCATGTACCAATGAAAGTTGAAGTTGGCGGGGCGACACATGTCGTTCCGCCTAATGTGTCGTACCGCCCCCTCGTCCAAACTGCACTCTGGGGTACTCAGCGCGAGGTATGCAGTTTTAAAGTCACACGTGTCTCTCCGTGGATGCGTCTCCCCGTGAGGCACAAGTTTATGGAAAGCCAGGAGGGTCAAAAACGCGCGAATTTTAACACGTCAACAACGCGTAAAGTACGTGTTGTTTGCGCGTAGAGTACGTGTAGTTTACGCGTGAAAAATCGACGCGTATTCTACGCGCAAACAACATATGGAAAGCCAGGAGGGTCAAAAACGCGCGAATTTTAACACGTCAACAACGCGTAAAGTACGTGTTGTTTGCGCGTAGAGTACGTGTTGTTTGCGCGTAGAGTACGTGTAGTTTACGCGTGAAAAATCGACGCGTATTCTACGCGCAAACAACACGTATTCTACGCGCAAACAACACGTACTCTACACGCAAACAACACGTACTCTACGCGTGACGTCAGACGTCAATTTCGCGTGTTTTTGAGCCATCCGGCCACTTGACCAGTTTGAACGTGTAAGCGTGATGAGTTCCTATTGGCTGCTGAGCGGTAGGGTTAAACCATTACTGTAGGCCTAGGGGTTTGCCTTCCATTTCTAGACTCTTTGCCATCACAATGCATGTAAGATGCGAAAGTTCCACTTATCTATTTGTGCTTGACGGCCAGTGAAAGTCCTCACCACAACAAGCTATTAGATATAGACTTTAATAATCTTATTTGCTGTCTAATTCTCTCGCAATTGAGATTGATTGTTTTAGCAGAGACAGTAAGTACTCTAAATTTTTCGAACAAGTTCCAGCTTGAGTGGTTTAGGGGTAAAGTCAACGTACGACTCATCAGCCCGATTGCGGTTCGAATCTGCCTTTTGCCAAAGGTGTTATCTTCTTTTCCCTTCCCTCATCAGAATGAAAAGGCATATTTTTGTAGCGCAAATAAAGGACATGTTCCGAAAGTCGAAATAAAGTGCCTCACGGCTAATAAACAATGAAGCTTTTATCTGATAAAGTTACTGGTAGGTGTAGCAGGGAGCTAGGCTTTAACTGTCCCAAAGGCAGCATTCGTTTGTAACAAAGAAGTTGCTAACGTTACAGGTGGAAGCTAAATACTGTGGGAAGGATTTAAGCGCACTGCACGCTTGCTTTGAGTTCAATGATCTTGTTTGTTTTCTATTTGCTCTTTCTTGAGATTGATTGTTTTATCTATAGCTTGGCGATCTTATACAAGCTTAGCCTGAGGCTTTTCTCTAGCTCATCTTTTACAAGACTTGCAAGAATACCATGACAGTTGTACTCAGTAAACGTGATTTAATTTATAATACCTATATATGTGTGTACATAGTATGTAGATACGTATGTGTCTGTATTTCATTGCTTTGTTTTTTCCTCTTTTTGTGTTGTACAGCTGCTTTGATACAACGCAATTTGTAAAAAGCGCAAATAAACATAAATTTGTCTTGACTTGACTGTTTTCCTGCTTCTCTGTAGACTATAAAATAAAATACGACTAAAATAACGAAGTCTACTCAAATAGAGTACAAGTACCTGCAACATTGACAAACTAAATAAGTAAAATGCTCTTGACCCTCATTAGCTTCGGTGGCGTATGGTTAGAGACGTCACATCGCTATGCAGCTTTTGTAGCAGATCGATAGGGGTTCGTATCCCCCTTTTGCCGAACGTGTTCTCCTTTTCCCATCACTCATCAGGTTGGAAAGGCATTTGTTTCAGCACAAGGACATGTTCAAAAGGTGTAAAACGCTTCTTGTGTTTTTATGCAAGAGAGGAGAGATCGATCTGCATTTTTATAAAGTAAACAGCTGATTTTACATTATAACACGGGTTTATGTTTTAGAGGGAAATCCCTAACAACATATAAAATGTATAACTTTATGATATTTTACAGTTTTATTTAAGAAGTTGCGACGCTTTGATCACTTTGATTTCCCCTGAACAGCGGGAAGAATGCAGTCATCTTCGTCCATATAGGACATCATTAGACAAAATAATCTAAATGATTTTATTTGCATATACTCACAATACCAGCAAAAGTTAGTGCTTTTGTAGAAACAGAATTAGAACTCCATTGGACACAGCATGGTGTTGCGTTTGTTATTTGTATCGGTTAGATTTTAGATGAAGAAATATTGTTGCAGTTAGAAAGAATAGGTTTAGGTTTTATCAGACTTGATGAAAATAAAGTAATGTTTTATAATAAAATTTTATTGAAATATAAGATAAATAAATACGAATTTATACAGAAATCAGTTTTTCTTTTTAAAAATAAGTTAAATAAATATTCAAAACTAATTGTCGCCTGAACACACAGAACACCTTGCGATAATTTGTAAGCGTACAAAAAGTACTGCTTTCATAAGATAAGCACATTTATCAATAATAGTCACAACAGCTAGCAGTGGTGTGGTTTTTAAAGTTTTAGAATGAAAAATGTTTTCATTAGTTTTCTTGAATATTAATCTGAGCGAAAATAACCAGTTTCAATAAAATTAGTTTCACACAGAATCTAATGTTTGCTCGGGTTTTCTATACGTTCTGCAAAAGGTTTGTCTCTAATTTAAATTATTGAGGGATAAATAAATTCCTTCTCTAACGAAATTCAGAATTACAACATTTCTGATGTGTTAATATGAAAATATAATCCCCACATATTACCCGCACAAAAAAAAAACAAGAAAAAAAGCAAGTTGAGCGATGGTTAAACGGTGCACACCCAACATAGGGTTTGGCTATGTGTATATTTTCTTGTCTCTGCCAAAATACAAATAGGAAAATTAATTTGTACGTCAAAATCAAAAAGTGTCGTGTTCCTGGTCTGATCCCCGGGCTTTGTTGTCTTTTTGTCGTGCTTCATTTGTTGGTTATTGCTTCAGGTTTGTGCATTTTAATTCACAAATCCTACTGTATTTATATATATATATATATACAGTGTATATATATGTATATAAATACAGTAGGCCAAGGGGGTTGCCTGCCGCCGCTCACAGATTCGGATTGGGGTTTTTTATTTTTTTGTTTAACAGATAAAATAATTGTGATTTCATATTAAAACTAACCAATGAATCATTTAAAATCATTTAAATAAATTAAATGTGAAAAATTGGATGTAAGTCCAAATAAAGTCTAGAAGAAGAAAGAGAGCCTGGAAGCATGGCCTAGTGGCCTGAACCCCAAAGCTCAAGTAAAAAGGAAGAGAATGAAGTGAGGGCAGAACTCAAGAGCAGAGCTCAAGGAGAACAGCCCAGAGGAGAAGAGCAAGAGCTCACAGAGATAGCAGCTTCCAGTGAGAAGAAGTAGAGACAGAGCATATCTTATCCTTTTTAAAAGATTCAATTTAAATCGAATATGGCCCAAAACACACAATACTTTGTAATTGTTTTGCTGTGGAGTCCTTCAGGTCACTGGGTTCCACCATCTCGCTTGAACAGATTTTGCCAAGTAAGAGATGTTGTTATGGCAACATTGTTGACAACATTTTTGTAAAAAAAAGTCTACACCCACTCCAAACTCTATAACCATAACCATATCCCTTAAACCAGAGGGAAATGATAGATGAATAATAAGGGTGCAGAGGCACAAAGCCTTGGTTAGCTTAATCTTAACATGAAGTGTAACTAATCCCTCAAATCTGATTGGTTGATTGAAATGTTGTCCCAGGGTCAACATCTCTCACTTGGTGAAATCAGGAAAGCCCCACCATCTCACAGGACCTAAAGTTAGAGACTTGCAAGGTGTTGTTCTGTGCACTTCAGTAACGGTCTGGTTTGTCTCAGCTGCTCCCCTGCCCGTCCTTGTAGTGCTTGAAAATGGCAGGAAAAGCCATCACAGAGTTCATACCCTGGCCACAATCCTTTTGAACTGTTGCCTTCTAGCCAATGCTTCAAATGAAGTACAAGAACATTTAGGCTCAAAAGTATATACAGGTGCATCTCAATAAATTAGAATGTCCTGGAAAAGTTCATTTATTTCAGTAATTCAACTCAAATTGTGAAACTCGTGTATTAAATAAATTCAATGCACACAGACTGAAGTAGTTTAAGTCTTTGGTTCTTTTAATTGTGATGATTTTGGCTCACATTTAACAAAAACCCACCAATTCACTATCTCAACAAATTGGAATACTTCATAAGACCAATAAAAAAAACATTTTTAGTGAATTGTTGGCCTTCTGGAAAGTATGTTCATTTACTGTATATGTACTCAATACTCGGTTGGGCCTCCTTTTGCATGAATTACTGCATCGATGTGGCGTGGCATGGAGGCAATCAGCCTGTGGCACTGCTCAGGTGTAATGGAAGCCCAGGTGGCTGTGATAGCGGCCTTCAGGTCATCTGCATTGTTGGGTCTGGTGTATTTCATCATAGATTCTCTACGGGGTTCAGGTCAGGCGGGTTTGCTGGCCAATCAAGCACAGTAACACCATGGTCATTGAACCAGCTTTTAATACCTTTGGCAGTGTGGGCAGATGCCAAGTCCTGCTGGAAAAGGAAATCAGCATTTCTGAAGTCCACAGTCAACTCAGCCATCTACCAGGACATTTTAGATCACTTCATGCTTCCTTCTGCTGACAAGCTTTATGGAGATGCTGATTTCATTTTCCAGCAGGACTTGGCACCTGCCCACACTGCCAAAGGTACCAAAAGCTGGTTCAATGACCATGGTGGTACTGTGCTTGATTGGCCAGTAAACCCGCCTGACCTGAACCCAATAGAGAATCTATGGGTATTGTCAAGAGGAAGATGAGAGACACCTGACCCAATGCAGATGACCTGAAGGCCGCTATCAAAGCAACCTGGGCTTCCATTACACCTGAGCAGTGCCACAGGCTGATTGCCTCCATGCCACGCCGCATTGATGCAGTAATTCATGCAAAAGGAGGCCCAACCAAGTATTGAGTGCATAGAAATGAACATACTTTTCAGAAGCCTGACATTTCTGTTTAAAATATCCTTTTTTTATTGATCTTATGTAATATTCTAATTTGTTGAGATAGTGAATTGGTGGGTTTTTGTTAAAAGTGAGCCAAAATCATCACAATTAAAAGAACCAAAGACTTTTCCACAACACCAACTTTTCCACAACATTCTAATTTATTGAGATGCACCTGTATATATTTTTCCCACAGATAATGTCATAACCTATTCCTATCTCTTGTAGCCTATGCACATCTCACTCCTTGATGGATGTGACATTAAAATGCTCAGAGTGTTACCATTTTACTGAACCCTATTTCGGTAAACACTTGTTAGAGTTTAAACATCAGAAAAATGTCATTCTATGCACAAGATTTTAAATGTGTTATGGATGTGACAAAAAAGGACACGGTTTTCGGGAGACGACAAATTTTGTAGGATTTCTGTGAATTAAAATGCACAAACCTGAAGCAATTATAGCCAACAAATGGAGCACATAGCGAGCTGTCAAAACTAAAAGCCGTGTGCTCGACACAACAACATACGCACACTGACAAAAAGACAACAAAGCCCGGGGATCAGACCGGGAACACGACACTTTTTGATTTTGACGTAGGCCTATACAAATGAATTCGACTATTTGTATTTTGGCAGAGACAAGAAA
Source organism: Triplophysa rosa (assembly GCF_024868665.1). NCBI lineage: Eukaryota > Metazoa > Chordata > Actinopteri > Cypriniformes > Nemacheilidae > Triplophysa > Triplophysa rosa. Next base: position 13,614,670 of record NC_079897.1, on the reverse strand, counting down.
ATATACATATAGCTATAAAACCCTGTGTTGGGTGTGCACCGTTTAACCATCGCTCAATGTGCTTTTTTTCTTGTTGTTTTTTTGTGCGGGTAATATGTGGGGATTATATTTTCATATTAACACATCAGAAATGTTGTAATTCTGAATTTCGTTAGAGAAGGAATTTATTGATCCCTCTGTAATTTAAATTAGAGACAAACCTTTTGCAGAACGTATAGAAAACCCGAGCAAACATTAGATTCTGTGTGAAACTAATTTTATTTATACTGGTTATTTTCGTTCAGATTAATATTCAAGAAAACTAATGAAAACATTTTTCATTCTAAAACTTTAAAAACCACACCACTGCTAGCTGTTGTGACTATTATTGATAAATGTGCTTATCTTATGAAAGCAGTACTTTTTGTACGCTTAAAAATTATCGCAAGGTGTTCTGTGTGTTCAGGCGACAATTAGTTTTGAATATTTATTTAATTTATTTTTAAAAAGAAAAACTGATTTCTGTATAAATTCGTATTTATTTAGCTTATATTTCAATAAAATTTTATTATGAAACATTACTTTATTTTCATCAAGTCTGATAAAACCTAAACCTATTCTTTCTAACTGCAACAATATTTCTTCATCTAAAATCTAACCGATACAAATAACAAACGCAACATCATGCTGTGTCCAATGGAGTTCTAATTCTGTTTCTACAAAAGCACTAACTTTTGCTGGTATTGTGAGTGTATGCAAATAAAATCATTTAGATTATTTTGTCTAATGATGTCCTATATGGACGAAGATGACTGCATTCTTCCCGCTGTTCAGGGGAAATCAAAGTGATCAAAGCGTCGCAACTTCTTAAATAAAACTGTAAAATATCATAAAGTTATACATTTTATATGTTGTTAGGGATTTCCCTCTAAAACATAAACCCGTGTTATAATGTAAAATCATCTGTTTACTTTATAAAAATGCAGATCGATCTCTCCTCTCTTGCATAAAAACACAAGAAGCGTTTTACACCTTTTGAACATGTCCTTGTGCTGAAACAAATGCCTTTCCAACCTGATGAGTGATGGGAAAAGGAGAATACGTTCGGCAAAAGTGGGATACGAACGCCTATCGATCTGCTTCAAACGCTGCGTAGCGATGTGACGTTTCTAACCATACGCCACCGGAGTTACTGAGAGTCAAGAGCATTTTACTTATTTAGTTTGTCAATGTTGCAGGTACTTGTACTCTGTTTGAATAGACTTCGTTATTTTAGTCGTATTTTATTTTATAGTCTACAGAGAAGCAGGAAAACAGTCAAGTCAAGTCAAATTTATGTTTATTTGCGCTTTTTACAAATTGCGTTGTATCAAAGCAGCTGTACAACACAAAAAGAGGAAAAAACAAAGCAATGAAATACAGACACATACGTATCTACATACTATGTACACACATATATAGGTATTATAAATTAAATCACGTTTACTGAGTACAACTGTCATGGTATTCTTGCAAGTCTTGTAAAAGATGAGCTAGAGAAAAGCCTCAGGCTAAGCTTGTATAAGATCGCCAAGCTATAGATAAAACAATCAATCTCAAGAAAGAGCAAATAGAAAACAAACAAGATCATTGAACTCAAAGCAAGCGTGCAGTGCGCTTAAATCCTTCCCACAGTATTTAGCTTCCACCTGTAACGTTAGCAACTTCTTTGTTACAAACGAATGCTGCCTTTGGGACAGTTAAAGCCTAGCTCCCTGCTACACCTACCAGTAACTTTATCAGATAAAAGCTTCATTGTTTATTAGCCGTGAGGCACTTTATTTCGACTTTCGGAACATGTCCTTTATTTGCGCTACAAAAATATGCCTTTTCATTCTGATGAGGGAAGGGAAAAGAAGATAACACCTTTGGCAAAAGGCAGATTCGAACCGCAATCGGGCTGATGAGTCGTACGTTGACTTTACCCCTAAACCACTCAAGCTGGAACTTGTTCGAAAAATTTAGAGTACTTACTGTCTCTGCTAAAACAATCAATCTCAATTGCGAGAGAATTAGACAGCAAATAAGATTATTAAAGTCTATATCTAATAGCTTGTTGTGGTGAGGACTTTCACTGGCCGTCAAGCACAAATAGATAAGTGGAACTTTCGCATCTTACATGCATTGTGATGGCAAAGAGTCTAGAAATGGAAGGCAAACCCCTAGGCCTACAGTAATGGTTTAACCCTACCGCTCAGCAGCCAATAGGAACTCATCACGCTTACACGTTCAAACTGGTCAAGTGGCCGGATGGCTCAAAAACACGCGAAATTGACGTCTGACGTCACGCGTAGAGTACGTGTTGTTTACGCGTAGAGTACGTGTTGTTTGCGCGTAGAATACGTGTTGTTTGCGCGTAGAATACGCGTCGATTTTTCACGCGTAAACTACACGTACTCTACGCGCAAACAACACGTACTCTACGCGCAAACAACACGTACTTTACGCGTTGTTGACGTGTTAAAATTCGCGCGTTTTTGACCCTCCTGGCTTTCCATACAAGTTGTGCTGTTTTAAAGTCAGACGTGTCTCTCGGTGCGTGCGTCTCTCCGTGCAGCGCGAGGTGTGCAGTTTTAAAGTCAGACGTGTTTTCTATGCATCTCTTCAAGCTGCGCAGTTTTAAAGTTTAAAGGGGAGAGGTGTTTTAAATGACAAAATTAAAGATTATATTAGTAAAACCCAATTTGTGGCGTTTGCACTTTGCAAAGTACATAATAGGCTAAATACCCTGATTTGGTGGTTTATTTATTTCAGAGGTGGGTAACGAAGTACAGTTACTTGAGAACTGTACTTAAGTACACTTTTTGAGTATTTGTACTTAAGTATTACTTTTTCTGTTTACTTTTTACTGTACTTCACTACATTTGAATGACAAATATCTCACTTTTCATGGCACAAAAAAATGATTTCCTTGGCCGACCCTCCCCTCGCTCCCACGTTTGGGAGAGACTATTGTCAGTTGCTTCTAATATGACACACCTGAATCAACTCACCAGGTGTATTAATTATGGAGACATTCACAACATTTTGGGAGAAGGCTAATGAGTTCAGTTGTGTATACTTTTCCCATATCTTATTATAAGCAAAAGATGTAATTAAATTTTTATCCGATTAATCGAAAAAATAATCGCCCAACCAATCGATTATCAAAATAATCGTTAGATGTCTAAATTTTGTTGTATAAACTGTTGTATTGTAAAAATGGCACATGCGTCTGCCCACATGTATGCGCCACGAGAAGACGAGAAGATGCGCATCCGGGTTGCGTGCTCGAGCGCTGCATGTCGCATACGTTGGGGCATACCCTAACCTAACATAAACAAAGTCTTGTGAACGCGCATCAGAGACTTACAGGGAGAAGAATATGTTGATTAAAGTCGTTGTTTTGGTTTCTTTTGCGCACAATAAGTACTCTCGTCGCTTCATAAAAATTCAATTGAACCACTATGATCGGATGGACCATTTTACAGATGTCTTTAGTACTTTTTGGACCTTGACAGAGATAATTACCATGATGTCTTTGAGGAGGCCTGGGGTGTATTCCAGAAAGCTGGTTATGTGACATACCCGGGTAAGTTTAAGGGTTAGTTAGCGGATAACCCCAACTTTCCGTTCCAAAAACAGAGATAAGTTTCAGGGTATGTAAGTAACCATAGCAACTTACTCTCTGAAGATAACCTGCTCCGGAGCAGGTTATGTTCCAGGGTTAGTTCATTTTAAGGAAATGTTACTAAGCTTCAGAGGTTGTCTGCGCATGTGTGCATTTTTGATGTGCGTCAAGTGGGCGTGAAAGCACAGATTACGTATAATATATTACAATTTTACAGCAATATTACAATTACATTTCAATCTCACCCATCGCAATTTAGCATTCACAACTAATTTTTTTATTAACTTTATTATTTAACCTTTTAAAATGAAATAATCTTTAAATAAAATAATGTAATTTATAATGTAATAAACTGTTATTGTTAAACTTTATTTAGGCTATTTATATTAAATATTGTATATACTTTGAATTAGGTTTATTAAAACATCTCCAAATATCACTGGATAAATATACACATCTTACAATTTCCAACAGTTAAAGGATGTTAATAGTGAAGTATTTTAACTCCCGAGGACTGCATATCATTACTCTTGTCCACTTATGCAATATTTGATGCATTGGGTCGAAGAAAGTTGTGGCCTAATGGTTAGAGAGCCAGATTTAAAACTTCAAAGGTTTCCAAGGCTTTATTAGGTGACCCCTAATGGGATTACCATGGCATAGTGTTCACATATTTAAATTCTTATTATAATTTTAAATCCATTTACATAAAAAATACATAAAAAACTTATACTTAAGGTTTTTCATACTCACTGTATTCCATAAAAATATCTTTCTGATCAACAGCCTCCTCCCGCAGTTTAGTATTGAAAGGTCTTTCTCCAAATTACAATTAGCCTTTCAGGATAGGCCGTTTCCACCTCTTTTAACATTTGGAAAGCCATGGCCTTTAAGCAAACAAAGTCAAAAGAAACAAACAAAAATACGAAATGTATGTGTATGTGATATATAAAGGCTACATGATTATTATGTATATATGACTCGGGCTAACATTTTAAACCTCTACCTCATGTCACAGCAGACCTTCATCCTCTGCTGTAAATTAATTATCATACATATTGTAGTGTACTGAAAAGCATTGCACAATTTTTTTTCCAAAATTATGACCAATGTAGTAGTTTCTAGAATTAAAAGAGTCTCCATTAATATGACTACATCAGCAACTGTTGCAAATAAAGCTCATACAATGCAAAATCAGTTTTCAGAAAACCAAATAAAGGTAATTTTTTTTAAGGAACATACAGAGAAGGAACAAAAAAGAGGTTTAATACTGCCTTCAAAATGACCAATGTGATACATATACACAACACAATTTTGGTAAAATACCATGGTAAACACGTTAAAATTACAGTTACAAACATCTCAACAAATCTACAGTTTATTTAACAAAGATAGCCATGATGAGTATATATTTTAAATATTATAGTATAAAATAGTGCATATATTTACAATATGTATATATTTAAATAATTAATTTATAGCATTTATAGTTTTATAAACACAACCTAAATAATTTAATTTTATGATTTTTATCCCGCACTTTATACACTGATGCAGATTTAAGTCTTTGAAAAAAACTATGATTTATAACGTTGTTTTACAGTCAAAAACTTTAAGCTTCCCGGCCGTTTCCATGGTGACTCGTGAAATCTGTGATCCATTGACAATGTCTTCATGTTGTTTCTGTGAGCACGCATTAACTATGGATATCTTTCGGGAGGTTGATTAAACTAACTCTTCTCAGGTGATTTGGAACCGACATACCCCGAGTAAGCAAGGTTTGGGTTAATCAACCTAGAGTTCAGGGTTTAGCTGACGGTAAGTTAACCCTGCTTTCTGGAATACACCCCGGGAAAGCTTGATGTCATCAAAAATATCTTTATCTGTGTTCTGAAGATGCTGGGAGGTCTTAAAACGTGTAGTAAAAAAAGACAAATTTTAGATTTTTGGACGAACTGCTGTTGCTTTTTCAGTAATCAATCATGGAAAAGAGCTTCGGTCAGGAGCATTCCTACTTCTGTAGCAGAGGATAGAGGACTGTAGGAGAGGACAACAGGTGTCTTGTGAAACTGCTACAAAAATGCGATTGCTCAGCTGAAAGAAGAAACTCCTATGGGATCATTGGATGGGTGGAGAGGAGGAAATAATAATTAGACTGTTCCAAACACCCACAGCCCCTGAGTGAATTAGGAATACACCTCAGATCTTAAGCAGATATTTAATTACTGCTCCCTAACCTGGCCTCACAGGACCCACACCCAGGCGCTAAGCCTGCTCCTTCTAACATTCAGCATTATTAACACCTTCTGCACCAATTAGGGATGGGTATCGTTAAGATTTTAACGGTATTACTACTCTTATTGATACTGCTTATCGGTCCGGTACTTTAAGGGTATTCTTATCGGTACTTTTTGATATAAAAAGAAACAAATTAGGAACAGAATTAACATTGCTTTATTTGAATTAACATAATTAACAATAAATAAATTATTCAAAATAAATCAAATTAACAATTTACAACAAATAATATTTTTCATAAATTCTTCCTTAATCCTTCAGAATTCAAGTAACGTCTGTTAGCATTCAGCATACATGAGATGAACTAGATTGGGCTAAGCAGTCAAAAACAGTGCATCTCTGTCTGTACATGATGCACTTTTGACAGGTGCTTTGACAGATTACTTGTGTTTCCACCCTTACAAGCAAAGGTTTTGTTGCACTTGTGGCAACGAGCATTGTCACTGTCAGCATCAACTTTGGTTAAGTGAAACCACAGTTTTGAACATTTAGTTCAAAAGCCATCGTCACGAATTAAGAGTTTAATTCGGCTGTTCGTGTGTGCGCACGCTGTGTAGACACAAACTGCACGAGAAACACGTGACGTGCCGCCTCGCGCGCTATGCTGGGAATAACGAATATGCATGCGCCAAAGACAAAATTCTTGGTGTTATTGAAAATTAGAAACTATTGTTGAGTTAAAATGTGCAAGATAACATTAATGTAGCAATAGCATATACGATTTTTTTCCTGAGGACCGAAAGCAGAACCGATAAGGGCTGAACTTATCGATGCTCCGGTCTTTCATAGTTTTGCCCTGGGGCCCGTTTAATACAGGGTTTCGGTACCCATCCCTAGCACCAATAAAAAAATATATATTGTGCTATACCTGCCACAGGACCATCTGTTTATTTATAAATGACAGGGCTCGACATTAATCTTGTCCAGACCCGGGACAAGTCAATGTTTTGTATGGGTAAGTGAGAGAGAATTTTACAAGTAACTTGAAAAAATATATATAACAACAGAGCGACATATATGTAGAATAATAAGAATAAATGCATTAGACAGAGCCGCGTGTTTGTGTGAAGTGTGTCTGTCATGGTTGTGATTTGTTTGTGTGTGACAATTGTAAACAAATTTAGGTAAACTAAAAATGATATGGCCCCAATTTATCTTTTGTCAGTTACCTGCCTATTCATGATGAACTGCACTTGCAATTTTTTTTTAATGATGACAACAGACGATTTATACTTGTGCTCCTACTGTTTGACCTGTGCTACCAAACTTTCAACCTCTGTAGCACCAGTGCTATGTGCAGAAAAAGTTAACTTACAGCATTTACACTAATAATAATTACTGCAGGCCTATAACCAAATTCAGGTGGCCAAAGCAGACACTAGTTAAAATGCTTAGAAGCAAACTTGACCAATCTAAATCCGATATTTGAGAATTCAAATGAAATATCTTTTTATTATCTTCGGACAAGTAATATTTGTACTCGGACAAGTGAATGATAAAATTACTTGTCCGAAGGACAACCACATGACACTGCTTAATGTCAAGCCCTGAATGAGTGTTATAATATAAATGAGAGAATAGGAAAGATTTTGAGTGAAAGGCAACTTGGCTTCTAATCTGTCCAGGGTTGTTCCTGCATAGAGAAATTGGAGGCGGCCGCCTCTGTCAAATGTCGTGCCGCCTCAGACTCTCGCCAAAATTATGTCGGGTGTCTTCACAAGAAATGCTGCGTGCATTTAACAGACTGTCATTTGTAACTGCAGTTGCGGCATTACGCTACAGTGGAGGCGCTGTTTCGTTATCGGCACACTGATGCGCTAAAGTGTTGCAGAACAAGAGATAGCCGTGTTTCATGGCTGTTTGTTTTGCATCCAAGTACGTTTAATTTCTTGAAATTTCTTAAATTAACATGACATACATCATTATAATGTCTTTAGATGTGCAGTTGGATCGTTGAATCAGCGTATACTGTACACAGCGAGTTCGCCAGTATGAACGCACATTGCGTTCAGAACGACTCGCACACGAATGACTCATTTGAACCAATTCATTTAAATTATTAAACTTTTCAGTCACTAGCGATCATTGAATAATTTAAAGTGAACCACAGAGAATGCAAGATGTGAATGAGCTTTGCTCATTTAGTAAGACTGGTTAATTCAGTTGGCTATTGTGGGCTGAAAAGTAAATTTTTTGAAAATGATAAAAAAGCTTTATTTGATAAAAAAAGTCTGTTTGGTTGAATAAAAGTAATGTTTTATACAGTATAACTTAATAATTGTCATTTTCATCTAATTTTATTAGAACTTTTAATATGTCAAAGTCACTTTGGTTAAGCCACTTAAAGGTACGTTAGGCCTACGAGTGTGTACAAGATCAGGATGGCACCACCTCCGCCTCATTTTGAGCCAGGAAAAACCCTGCTGTCTATTTCAAGTTGTTCAGTGTTTCCCACAGAATTTTGTGAGACTATGGGAGCAAAACATATTTTCTTCTAGGGGGGTCCGGGGGTCTCTCTAGGGGGTTGCCCGTAAGAAAATTTTGCATATTTTAAAGGTAAATGCTGCAATCTGGTGCATTTTTAGAGCAAAATTAAGTAGTAATTTAATCATTGGCTCCATATATGAATGGGGATAATAGGGCACAACTAGGGCTGTGCCGATAAACGATATCATATCGAATCGCGATAGAATGTATTTCAAAAACGATGATAAGCTATTGGCATTTTGACTCGATATGGATTAATCTTACAGTCTAACAGAACGCAGAAATAAACGCAACATCAGTCAGTCAGCGTGCAGCTTTTATCATGCGCGTCAAAGTACAAAGTCCATTTCATACTGCACTTGGCAAAGAAAACTCGACATGAGGAGGAAAACATTACTGGAAGCGGAAACAAAGGTGAAACTAACCTCGAGTTGTCATCTGCTGTTTATCAAGTGTCTTATTTTTTTTCGCAATCGCCGGTTAAACAAAACAAACTTGAGGCGCAATTGCAAGCGAGTTACTTCGAAACTCAAGCACAAACGTTTTTATATCCATCGTTAACAATATCTGCTAACATGAGCTGGTGCATATGAAACAAAGCAGCGCTGCCCTGTACAGATTAGAGATGTAATGAAGTGAGTTTGTGTGCACATTAAAATATTGAACCTTGTATGTAAGATGCTTGCATGATTAAAGAAATGTACTACAGTTTATGTGAGATGTCTTTTTGAAAGACTAAGGTTCACTGAATGCATTGAATGAATCCCACTACTCGAACAAGACATTATTGCAGCGTTATGTATGTGCGCAGGTGCTGAGCCAATAGCGTTCGAATGTACCAGTAACGGAGCCCTTTCATTGTTTGAATGTACCTAATGAACACTCCCTTTACTTAACGAGTCAATTGAGTCTAAATGAGACTGAATGAACTGGTACATGTTGTTTATGGCCTAATATCCTCTGTGTTGCAACAGTGCATTCATTTAATTGAATTTTAACTGGTTAAAGGTTAACTTTTGTTAATAAACTGTATTTAAAATAGATTATTTTAAATACAGTTTTTTAATTAAATATATATCGAAATAAATATCGTTATCGATCAATATAGAAAAAAACTATCGAGTTTACTTTTTTGCCATATCGCCCAGCCCTAGGCACAACACATGGTAAAATGGGAGTTCACAAACAGTCAAAACATGTAGAGCATGAGTCATCAAAAAATGAAACAAAAAAGTGTTTAACAGTTGAACTTTTAACTTTTTTAACAATTTATATATTACCACATATTACACGCTGATTGTCTGAGCAGCACTGCTTGATGTCCGACAAACAAAATATATTGACAAGTTTGGGACACAGTGACACAGGGAAGCATGTAATCATTGGCACGCACCGGTATATATTTTTTTCTTACAGGAACAGCTGAAGCTAAAGGAGTAATTAACTAACCTAATGAAGAAACTAAACAAAATATAATTTACCATTAAAAACAAAACTAAAGTATTTAAAAGAGTACATAACTAGGGATTTTTAAGGTCCTACTTTGGTTTATGGACTGTCCAACAACAATTTTATGTACATAGAAGGTGTAAAAATACTGTTATTTCGTAATAATAGGCAGTTATTCTTACCTTACTTCTTGACAGACTCTCAAATGATTCGTTGCTCGATTCATATTTCTAATCCCCCCTTCCACTAGCCTAGTCTGATGTGATGGGTCAGATGGTCTAGTCTACTGTGATTGGTCTAATGCGAATGAGGTTTACGTGCTACTGTGTTTGGGGGAGAAGAGTGAAGTTTTTGCGGGCAGTCCTACGCAAAACGTAGGCGGGGACTATATGTAGTGACGTAAATCTGCGGCGGTTCACGAATCGGACTAGGGACGACTCGTTTGCGTGATTCAGAGTCGACTCCCTTTTTTCCAAGCCAATAACTTTGTTATTCATTCACCTTCGGATTTACAACTTGGCAGACTGCTTACTTTCCAAACACGGCAACATTACACACTGCATGAAATGTAATTTTCATGATCTCATGTTATGTACTCTTTAATACTTTTTAACTATTTATTAATTCTAAACTATTTTAACAGTTTAAACAGTGTCATTCACATCATAATTCAAATTCGTGTTCCAGCACAGTTGGCAATCAAACTAAGTGTTCTGCACCTGAGCCACAAAAAACCCCAAACATTTTTCAAAAATAACTTAACGAAATGAAACGAAATATGAATAATTTGCCATTAAAAACAAAACTAAACTATTTTAAAGGTTACAGCAGTTTCAACACTATTATTCACATCATTAATTCAAATTAGCGCTCCAGCGCAGTTAGTAGTCAGACTATGCGTTCTGCACCTAGCTAAGCCACAAACAAAAAATACCCCAAACATTTTTTTAAATTAACTTAATAAAGAAACTAAACTAAATTTGAATAATTTGCCATTAAAAACAAAACTGAACTATTTTAATAGCTGCAACAGCCTGTTTAATGCGGAGGTACAAAAAACAAGACGGGCTTCAGTCGGATTCAACTTCAGCTCCGTTGTGTAGACATGATGCTTAATTAACAAAGTTCGGGAGGAGCCGGAGCATATAATCAGCACGGCCGGTCTACTATCAGCAATCACCGCATCTAGACAATCAGCCCTACCGAGCTCGCTTATAAATAGGGAAACCATCTTACCTGCTCTATCTCTTAAGATTAAGCATCCCTCCTCCACCCCGGCTCCTCTCCCTAACTCATTATCCCCAGGGGGTGTGCTCTGGGCTCAAACCGGTTCCGAGCTCGGCGCACTCACCCCGACCAAGGTGTAGAGTGTTTCGGGCTCGGATAGATCTGGCGAGCTCGGAGCCCGCTTCCCGGACAGCACGCCAAATACGCATAACCTTATAACCACGCTCTTTCATTATTTCCCTATCAACATCACTATTATCTGCGCAGGTAAACTCGTGAAGCGCTGCTCATTTTAAACGACAGAAATGGTGTTTGTCAAAGGTCACTATATGCAGACTGATATTTTAGCTGGAAATAATATGGAAGCTGAATATAATGATGCTAACGCCATGAGGAAATGCTATCAGTTTGCTCAGTCGTACACTGATAAAATCATGTTTGTACTGGTGGAAAACTGCAGTGAATACTGAAACATTAGTTAGATTTACTTATACCTCAAACGATGTTGTATTCAGTATGGCTTGGCGATAGGGGTGTAACGATACACTCAGCTCACGATTCGGTACATATCTCGATGATGGGTTCACGATACGATACACATCTGGATATTTTGAAAAAAATAAAAAAATTAAACTGAAATTCAAATAACATTTATTTTCTAAATATTAACAATTTCAGTAACTTTTTTTGTTGCACATACAACTTAATAAAGAATTTTAACATTTTAAGGCTTAACTGAACCTGCTGTACTGCAGATTTGTCACTGAGTGTCAATTTTGACAGCAAATTTTGATTTAGGTTTAGTCATAGTCTTCTGACTAAAATGCAATTTAGTTTTCATATCATATTCATGTCATATTTTAGTCATCCCCATCATTTTAGTTTTAGTCGACAAAATCTACATTATATTTAGTCTACTAAAATCTATCCGGTTTAACTAATTTAAATGGTGTAATTAAATGTTCCATACAAAGATTTAACTGTTTTGACATAATTTACTTTACCTTAGAATTAAATTAAACCAGGTCATTACCTTTATTTTTCAGAAAAGTTCAGTAACTACTGGATATGCATTGTTACAACACAGAGAATATTAGACCATGAACGACATGAACCAGTACATTCAGTCTCATTTTGACTCAACTGACTCGTTCGTTCAGTGAAGGGTGTATTCATTCAGTACATTCAACCAATGAAACGCTCTGACAGAGCTCACACTCAAACGCTATTGGCTCATGTCTCTTTGAAGCTGCACTGTCTTTGCTTGAGACAGTAATGAATGAGAAATATCTTTCAAAAAGACATATTACATAAACTGCATTACATTTCTTCAATCATGCAAATCACATACTTGGTTCGATTTTTAGCATGTCATTCAATCTTTTAATCTACAGTACGACTCACTTCTCTAATCGGTACAGCGCTAGTTTATTTTGGCTTTATGTTGCATATCTTCTGATTCTGATATCACATTATGCAGCAGCTCACGTTAGCGGATAAACTAACATTGGCATATAAAAACGTTTGTGCTTGCCTTTGTAATGAGTTTCGGGGTGACTCGCCAGCAGTCACGCTTCAAGTTGGCTGTGTTTTACCAGCGATTGTGAGGGAAAATAAGACGCTTTGTAAATCACGTGGAGACACAGATTGTGTCTTGTGCTTCCACTTCTCCCAGAGACTTCTCTCTACCGCATTATGTGAGATAAGCACACGTGACACGCTGGCGCAGAGTAGGTAGTGTCTTGACCGCTCAACGAATACAATTAAACATCATATCGTAAAATATCCCCATCTCTCTTCGATGCGCATCGTGACATTTTTGCATCGCGAAATATCATAGTACGAAGTATTTTTACACCCCTACTTGGCGACGTCTCAAATCCTGGCCAGTTCATGTGTCTGCGTTTCAACCGCGAAAGCTGAAACATTAGCGAGCGAGCGTGTGTTCGTACATACAGTATGTGTTTGTGTGTGTGCTGCCCACATTGCGCTGAAGCAACAGAGAGGGGGACGCATTTCTTCTAGCTGTGAACAATGGCACAGCAACGAAACAATGCTGCAGAATTCAACGAAATTCAAAGAAATATTTGTTGTTATAAGAATTTGTTTTTTGCCTAGTTTTAAGACTGTGGCGGAACAAAGGAGACTATGGTGGGCCGCCATAGTCTCGTCAATGAATGGGAAACACTGTTGTTTCTACTACTTTTATGATAATTTGATATCATTTTTGGACAAGGTCTTCATTTGTGTTCCACTAAAAAACCATACAGGTTTGAAACAATACAGACCAGAGTTTCCCATAGGATTTTGACAGACTAGTGGCGCTGGTGATGTCACAAACTAATTTGCATATATGTGACATCATCACGTCGTGTTAGTGTTAGCCCTTTTAACGCTTGCAGCGTTTGGTTACAAATAGCAACCGAACTCCATGACTTCGCGCACGAAGGCAGCCCAGAGAAACATAGGCAGCGTAAAGGAAGTCTATTTGAATTATAAACAGATAGCGTCTTTGCAATAACTAATCACATATTTAAAAACTACAATACTAATTTCTTGATAGAAATGCAATCTGTTGAAAGTGAAAATTAAACTTACATTTATACAAAACTATCCTCCAGCGGGCGTTTCGGCCGCCATTTTATTTTTTCGAGCTTGAGACTTCTCGACCAATCACGTTCCTCGCATGTTGTTATGGAAACAACAGGTCTCTGTCATTGGTTAGCTGTGAAAAAGGAGCTTGACGTAGGGCTTTTTTTTTTCAGAAAAGTTGAACTTTTTTCAACCTCAAAAGACACTCTGAGCTGCAGAAAAAGACGCCGGCGCTGGCGTTTAAAAAAATCGCTGAGGACGTTTTTTGAAAACACAGTTTACTTCATAGGATTATAATGTAAAACAGACGCTAGCAGCTTCAAAAAAGAAGTCAAGTCTGAACATGGATGTATTTCACAACTGGATGCCGCGAGAGAGAGTTTTTGCCTTCTTTAGCTAATTTCCATTGAAAAGAGTTGGTAACACTGGTCAAAATACGTGCCTGCTGCAGAAGCGTCGAAAGGGTTTATGATAAAAAAGACGCTTGCGTTCAGAAGACATTGCGTTAACACTTAACTCTGATTACACATGAGACTAAGCGAGAATCTAGCAAAGGCGAGCGTCTTTTATTAAAAACCCTTTCTGCAGCAGGCACGTATTTTGACATGACGCACCACACACATGACGGCCTAAATACATGTTTTGCCGAGCTTCACATTACTGCTTCCCCTGAAGAGGAGTCACGGATCGCCACTGCAGCAGTCACTTTAACCGCTGCTAAATTCTTATTTATAAACGCAACATCATCGGACAAAATCGCAATACAGTACATCTACATTAAAGAGCGGCTATATGCTGTTTGCCCTTTCTCGACAATGTGTTGCTGTATTACAAACGCTTCTTTGATTTTAAATGCAAGTGACAGTTAAATACGAGAGGCCGAGGGCTCGAGTACACACACAGGGAGTTCATTGGAAGAGAGAGTGCCTGCGAACACGGAAGACGTGCACGCGGCCACACTCCACTCACACCAAACAAGTCAGGAAGGAGAGAAGACACGCAAGCGCTGTTTATCCATAAGTTATTCGATCACAGATACTGTCACTAGCACGGATGGATACAAAAAAATGTGACGCCAAAAAAATCATGGGGCAGCCATAAATATACCTGGGGGACTGCCCAAGTAATTTCATTGTATGGGAAACGCTGCAGACTCAGAGTAAATAAATGATAACAGAATAACTCTTATTTTATACCCAAAAGAAAAAACCTTGTCCCATCTTTCTGGAAGGCGATTCAATGTTGTTTTATTCGTCCAACAAGCTAATGCGGTAATAAGATTACTTGACTGCTCTGGTCTTCCAGGACATACCAAGTCTTTGACAAGCCTGTTCCTCCATGGCCTCAACTGTTGAAGTGAGTGGCATAAAGTTCTTTGGCACTCCAAAAATAACCACCACATAACAAACTATGACACACAGTACAAAAAAAGTACAGACAATGCTATCCGGATCATTTCTATTGGAGTAAAAGGTGTTAACCCGGCTCGGTCAGTAAGGATCAATTGCAGTATATTATACGCATCTGTCCAATGAAAACCGGGTACATTTCAAAGACCTGAACTCAGATCTATTGCAGGATTCAACAAGTTTCTCGTCACAGCATTTCATTCGATGCCACACTAATAAACATGCTGTGCTATATTTGTTGAGTCAATATTAAAGAAGTGAGACCAATGTGCTGGAACCCAAATATGCAAAGCTTGTTTCTCATCTTTCAGCATGAGATTTGCTCATTTGTAAAACATTGGAAGCAAATAAATGTGGTCAAAGGAATAAATGAAAGTGTGAAAAAAGCTGAAATGAGGAATTAACTATTTCGTTTCAGAACATCAGAGATATTCGAGTCACGTTTAATATGCAGGGTGTGTCTCATAGCTCCAGTGTGGGTTGTGGTGGGTGTGGGTAAGGAGGAGGCTGTAGTGATCCACTGGTTAGTAAAACAGATTATCTGTTGTCTATTTTAAGCCTTGGTGACGTGGAGGCCGACTCAGGGAAGGAGAAATATGAGCTGCAGCGCACCAATGCATACAGATAGTGTCAATGGAAGGTCTTTGGAAAAAATTGTTTTGTGGAGCAAAACCTTTTACCACTGGCATAAAGTCTGGTGCACCTTTTTCTGGACAAGAACCACCAACAGGAAGAGACTGTCTAACCAAAATGCAAATTAAAAAAACCACAGACTGTTCCATTTACACATGCAATTTAGATGTGGATTTAGTGGATTTTTAATTGTTTAAAACTATAATAGTTGTCACTTTAGATATACTGCAGGGCTCCAGACTAACTTTTTTTACTAGGAGCACTGTAGCCCCTGACTGAAAATCTTAGGAGCACAAGCAAAACATTTAGGGGTACACCTTAAATTAGCCTGCAATGCAATTATTTTCCCCAAATTAACTGTATTACTGATACTGACAAATAAGTTACTTGATGACTGCAGATTTAGTTCTGCTTATTTAAAAAGAGGCAGAGTTTACAGAGAAGCTTTGTTATTGATTGGTGCTAAATAGAGAGACTGTAATCTGAATTCATTTGAACCAACAGAAATTGTGTTTGTCACATAAGTATATATTATAACAATTAAGTATATATTTAATTGTTAACAGTGTTACACATTAAAGCAAAATGAAAGGTTATTACGTTCTTAAGAAGATTTTATTGTGTATTAAGCACACTTTTCCTCATGTTCACACAACACATGTAAATATAGCGTCAAATAAAACTAGGGACGTGTGTTTCCCATTTATTAGCTTCCTTACAAATGCCTGGTCCTTTTTGGAAAATGCGCGTGCGGTCAGCAGAGACTTGAGGTGCAGATGCATTTGTCACTCAGCCCCCGCATTGCGTGCAAGGATACACACACAGACGGCAGTGGTGCGGTTTCCTTCAGAAAAGCGACTAGCGTCTTTTTGGATAAGCATTAGCTTTCAGTGAGTAGAAAAATGTCTCTCTCTCACATTAGTTTTCACATATCGTGAATTACTGTTGCTCCTCTGTGCCCCGCCTTTCTGAAACGCCTCGATTTTTAACAAAGCTCATCGTTGTGAAAAGAGCAGCATGCTCTGATTGGCCAGCTACCCAATGCTTTGTGATTGGCCGAATACCTCAGGCTTGTGGCGGAAATGTAACGTCCTTACCATATTCGGAACATCAGCCTTCAAAGCATATTGACAGCTAATAATGTCACTGGTACCGTGTGAGTTCAAGCCCGAATCAACTTTGCCAGCACGACTTTGCCAGCAGAGCGTAACAGATCGGTAAGGTTTAATTTTTAAAAACTTTTAGTTTTAATAATTAGCTAACTATAGCTAACTTCTTGAGGTGCCTTTGACGCTGTGTCTCGACGCAACACGACAAAGTCTATAAAACATAACGAGGCATTCGTTGCATTCAGCGGGGACATAGTTACTGAATATAATGACTTATACTTACTTTTTTCGTGTAGCATCATGCTGCAGGGGAAAACAGTCAGAGGATACGAGGCTGAATACAGCTCCCGATGGATTCAGCCTCGTAAATATAAAAACAATTTCTGCATTTGTGATCGTAGGACCGACAAAAAGCTTACGTTTGAATAGTCAGTTGCAAATTCTTTAATAATGAAACGTACTTACAGGCTGTGAGTGACAAGCGGCACACTGTCCTTATAAAATTGGATTTTTGCCCCACTTTTTAGAAACAGCCTTTGTGCACAACTAGGTGTTAATGTGCTGCACACACTCAGATTTTGGAGTGTTTTGGAACAGTGTTGTAAATAAAACTTAACCACTGATTTCTAATTGTGTCCTTGTTTGGAAGACCCAACTAAGTAGTTTTTCATTTATAATGAAACACACGGTATCTCCGCAACATGAAGGCTGCAACAACAACACTACAGCAGTAATAGACTTCTTTCTTTGCGTATACATTTTGAGCGGTGTTCTTCAACGCTTCTCACGAACAGACGCAGAAAGGTGGGGGCGTGTTTAAACGAGGCTTTTTAGGCAGGTTTGGATGAGCCTCCGCTTTTAAGTAAAACATCTCTTTTGGTTTGAGACTTAAATTTTTGCAATTTTACGTGTCTTATATATGCATGAATAACTTGTAACACACCAAAGATACAGGAAAACACGAAATCGTGCAATATGACTCCTTTAAAGGAACAATACGGCATTTTTAGGAGGATCTGTTGACAGAAATGCAATATAATATACAAAACTATTTCTTCAGAGGTGCATAAAGACCTTACGTAATGAACCATTAAGTTTGTAATACCTGTGGCGAGTCCCCCATTGCACAATCAGCGTCGCCATGGAAACGCCTGCCATCAGAGACACACACCTGCCGGTCGTCAGCACCTGTTCCCAATACACGAAGAGGCATAAAAGCCAGGGAACAGGAGAAGAGGGTGAGATACAACTCCACATGAATCGACTGCTAACATTGTGTGTTTTCTCCCCTCGTAGAGACCGACGGCTGACGACCGGACACATTCCGCGAGCACCCCGGGATCTCACGAACACAAGGGACGGAACACAGAAGCACCACATTCTTGGACACACATTTCACGTTTGTTGCACTGTCTACTAATAAATCACCCTCTGGGGCTTTTGTGAAACTCGTCTGTGTCCGTATCGTTGCTTCCCTCGCCACAGTTGGTGGAGAATGCGGGCGATGTAAACAAGCAACGATATGGCAGTATTTCACTTTCCCCTTTGTTTGTTTTTGGCAGTTCCCGGAAGTCACGCTCTCTCTCTCTCCCGCCTAGGCGATTGTGATGGAAAAGATTATTCGCCGGCTAACGGAGCTCACCGCTCGACAGATGCAGTTCTCTGAGCAGCTCTCCCAAAGACAGGACGCAACGGAGCAAATGATAGCGGCGACCGCGGCAGCGCGAATCCCATTACCGGACGCACGGTCGACAGCCCACTTCCATCTCACCAAGCTCAGCGATCAGGATGACGTAGAGGCCTACCTTCACATCTTTGAGGTCATCGCCACCCGGGAAGCCTGGGACAAGTCGGAATGGGCCCGGATACTGGCGCCTTTTCTTACCGGCGAAGCCCAACGGGCGTACTACTCCCTCCAAGCTCCGGCCAGTGAGGACTATGAGTCGCTCAAGAGAGAAATCCTTGCTCGAGTTGGATTGTCCCCAGTGACCGCGGCACAACAGTTCCAGGAGTGGATGTACAACGAGGCTTTGCCTATCCGAGCCCAAGTAGCCCAGTTGACACGCTTGACCCACCTCTGGCTGCTAACCGGGGAGCCTACAGCCTCCCAAGTCGCTGAGAAGGTGATGCTCGACCGTCTCCTGCGAGCGCTGCCCCGGCGCCTCCGGGGACCTGTGAGTATGCGCAACCCTTCCTCCCTCAGAGAACTTGTCGAGTCGGTCGAGTTGGCTGAGGCGTCAATTGCTCGCGATGCTCAAGAGAGAGCGATGACACAGCCCCGGAGGGTGAACCGGCCATGGCGGCCACCGGAGGGCACCTCTCAGCCAGTAGGCAGATCAGCTGTTTCCTCTCTCCAGGACGAGCCAATGCCTATGGAACCCGCGCCTGCAGCACCCCGGGCTTGGCTCGCCGGCTGTGGCGTACATCGGAGGATTCCCTCCGGAGCCCCAGAAAGGAGGATCAGGTTAGACGGCCAAGCGGTCACAGCAGTGTTGGATTCGGGGAGTTCGGTGACACTGGTGCAATCTTCAGTCATCCGACCCCGACATCGAGGGAAGATCATGATCCCCATCACCTGTGTCCATGGAGACACCCGCAGCGTACCGGCCAGGCGAGTCACCATCTCCGCTGGACCAGGAGCCTGGCCACTGGATGTGGGGATCGTGGAGGACCTCTCCGTACCAGTATTACTCGGGAGAGACTGGCCGGGTTTTGACCAGCTGCTGACACCCTCGAGAGAACCGGCTGAGAGAGGAAACGGCCGCCGACGACGGAGACCGGCGCGGCCAAGGAACCCCCGACCCGTCATGCTGGCCACAGATAGCGAGAGAGAGGGTGAGTGCCTATCGTCTTCCTCTAATCTTTTCAACGATCTATTCCAACAGATAACCACCGGAGGATCATTCGGAAGAGAACAGAGAGAGGACGAGCGGTTAAAGAACTGTTGGCGCCAAGTGCGGATCGTAGAGGAGGACGTCCGCCAGCCAGCCCCACACCCCACCCCTCACTTCGTCGTCAAGAACGGTCTGCTTTATTGCGCTGCCCAGAGGCGGGGGGAGGAAAAACTGCTACTGGTAGTCCCAAAGCGAAAGACAACCACCATTTTGGAACTGGCCCACACCCACCCAATGGCAGGACACCTGGGAGCCGCCAATACTGCCCAGCGGATTCGGGACCGTTTTCACTGGCCAGGACTCGAAGCCGAAGTGAAGCGATACTGCCAGAGCTGTCCCACCTGCCAGCGGACGTCCCCAAACCGGCCTCCCCCTAGCCCTCTCATTCATTACCCCTTCCCATCATAGAGGTGCCCTTCAACCGCATTGGGATGGATCTGGTAGGACCGTTGCCGAAGTCTGCCCGGGGCCACGAACACATCTTGGTCATCGTAGATTACGCCACGAGGTATCCTGAGGCACTACCCCTGCGGAAGGCCACTTCGAAGAACATCGCTAAGGAACTCTTTCTCCTGTTCAGCCGAGTGGGAATCCCCTCAGAGATCCTGACTGACCAGGGGACACCGTTTATGTCCCGGCTGATGACCGACCTCTGTCACCTCCTCAAGGTGAAGCAACTCAAGACATCGGTCTACCATCCCCAAACCGATGGACTGGTCGAAAGATTTAATCAAACTTTAAAGAGGATGCTTCGACGTGTGGTGACAGAGGATGGGCGTGACTGGGACTTAATGCTGCCGTACGTGCTCTTTGGCGTCCGAGAGGTTCCCCAGGCCTCCACCGGATTCACGCCATTTGAACTTCTTTTCGGCAGACAACCCAGGGGTCTGTTAGATGTGGCTCGAGAGGCCTGGGAACAACAGCCGGCTCCCCATCGAAGCGTCATCGAGCACGTGCGGGAGATGAGGGACAGGATCGATCGAGTGATGCCCCTGGTACGGGAACATCTGGCCGAAGCCCAGCGCGCCCAAAGACGGCTGTATGACCGGCCCGCCCAACCTCGGGAGTTTCACCCAGGAGACCGGGTGTTGATCCTCACGCCAACAGCCACCTCCAAATTCCTGGCAGCCTGGAAAGGACCATGTACCATCATTGAGAAGGTAGGGCCGGTCAACTACCGGGTCCGCCAGCCGGGACGACGCCGGGAGGAACAGCTGTATCATGCCAACCTGCTAAAAAAATGGATCGCCCCACCGGAGCAAATGGCTGCCTTCGCCGACAAGGAACCTCCAGTGGTCCAGATGGGAGAACAGCTGTCCCCCGTGCAGAGGACGGAGCTGGATTCCCTGGTCAGTCAGTTCCGTCTTTTGCGATAAGCCCGGGAAGACCAGGATCATATACCACGAAATCCGTATGCCCCCAGGCGTCGTGGTCCGGCAACACCCCTACCGGGTCCCGGAAACTCGTCGACTGGCTATAGAGGACGAGATCGCCAGGATGAGGAAACTACAGGTCATAGAACCCTCCCGCAGCCCATGGTCCAGCCCCATCGTCATGGTTCCTAAGCCGGACGGCACTCTCCGCTTCTGCAATGACTTCCGGAAGCTGAACGAGGTGTCCAGCTTCGACGGGTACCCCATGCCCCGAGTGGATGAGCTCTTGGATAGACTGGGAAGGGCCCGCTTCATATCCACGCTGGACTTGACAAAAGGATACTGGCAGGTCCCCCTGAGCCCGGAATCCCAAGAAAAGACTGCCTTCAGCACACCGTCGGGCCATTGGCAATACCTGGTGCTGCCGTTCGGGCTCCATGGGGCGCCTGCCACGTTCCAAAGGATGATGGACATCCTCCTGCGGCCACATCAGGAATACGCAGCGGCCTATATCGATGATTTAGTCATCCACTCGGAGAGCTGGGGAGAACATCTTGATAGATTGCGGAGAGTGCTCAGGGACCTTAGGAAAGCAGGACTAACGGCAAACCCAAAAAAGTGCCAGCTGGGTCTCGCCGAGGCACAGTACCTGGGATTCCGGATTGGCAGAGGTCTTATACACCCCCAGAGCAAGAAGGTGGATGCCATCCGGAATGCGCCAAAACCCGCCAACAAAACCCAGGTACGTGCCTTCTTGGGGCTGGCGGGCTACTACAGGTGTTTCATTCCGAATTTCTCTTCTCTAGCCAGTCCCCTGACCGACCTGACCAAAAAGGGGCAGCCCGAAAAGATGAAGTGGACCCCAGAGACAGAGACCGCCTTCCAGAGGCTGAAGCAAGCACTATCGTCCTCCCCGGTGCTGCACGCCCCAGACTTCGGCTGCCCCTTCATCCTCCAGACGGATGCTTCCGACACCGGCCTCGGTGCAGTTCTCTCCCAGGTCCAGGAGGGAGAGGAGCACCCGGTCGTATTCATCAGCCGGAAGCTCACCCCTGCCGAGTCCCGATATGCCACGGTGGAAAAGGAGGCCCTGGCCATAAAGTGGGCAGTCCTGGAGCTCCGCTACTACCTGCTAGAACGGAGTTTTTCCCTGGTCACCGATCACGCCCCCCTACAATGCATGTCCAAAGCGAAGGAGACCAACGCACGAGTGACCAGGTGGTTCCTAGCGCTCCAGGACTTCCACTTTAAGGTAGTTCATCGGGCCGGGACCGCCCACGGCAATGCCGACGGTCTGTCGAGGATGTGGTCAGGTTGGACATCCCGGTCAGGGACATCCCCCCCTCCTCCCCGACTTACGACCCGTTCGTCGGACAGGACCCCCCACCGTACCCGGACGACGCTTTGGGGGGGGAGTGTGGCGAGTCCCCCATTGCACAATCAGCGTCGCCATGGAAACGCCGGCCATCAGAGACACACACCTGCCGGTCGTCAGCACCTGTTCCCAATTCACGAAGAGGCATAAAAGCCAGGGAACAGGAGAAGAGGGTGAGATACAACTCCACATGAATCGACTGCTAACATTGTGTGTTTTC
Organism: Triplophysa rosa; assembly: GCF_024868665.1. Lineage (NCBI taxonomy): Eukaryota > Metazoa > Chordata > Actinopteri > Cypriniformes > Nemacheilidae > Triplophysa > Triplophysa rosa. The sequence continues at coordinate 13,591,976 of NC_079897.1, read as the reverse complement.
TCCCGTCGTAGAGACCGACGGCTGACGACCGGACACATTCCACGAGCACCCCGGGAACTCACGAACACAAGGGACGGAACACGGAAGCACCACATTCTTGGACACACATTTCACGTTTGTTGCACTGTCTACTAATAAATCACCCTCTGGGGCTTTTGTGAATCTTGTCTGTGTCCGTATCGTTGCTTCCCTCGCCACATACCTTAGAATAAGCAATTTATATCTACATACAGAGTGGCCCTACATACATTGAATTCGCCGCCATGTTTTGTACAGCAGCCCTAAATGGACAAACAACTCTACAACGCGCGTTTCCTCTTCCTTTCCTCTGCGTTATCATGGTGAAACGGATCCGTGATCTGTACGGATCGTGCTCTCCGGTGCGGAACGCATGTGACCCGTGGATTAACTGAAAGTTTATCCATCATTGAGTAAAACGCACTATCGCTCGCTCTCTCCAGTATCTGGACGAGTACACTATTAAAGCGGTTCCAGATAAACAATGATGCTCAAAACTGCTCCGTCACACAGCTAATATTACAACAACATATCTTGGTATGTTAGTATGTTACTCACGTACTGATCCGAATCAAAGCAACCTCCTCGAGGGTGATTCTTAGACGTTCTTTCTCTCCAACGTCTGTCTCTGCTGGAAAGTATCTCCATAGATATCTGTGAGTATATCTGCTAAAAGCCTTAGTACCGCGGGTCTTAACGCGCCTCTGCTGGAAAGTCTTTATAATATTAACACAGGTCCTTGCTCCTAGGGATGGGCGATATTATATCGTTTGCGATATACCGGTAGAAATTCCCCACACGATAGGAATTAGTCTTCCCGCAATATAAATGATCAATTCTAGTTGATGACGTATTTCTTTGTGAGACCCATTCACAGCTCATACGTGAAGTGAAAACGGGTATAGCGGAGGGCGGACGTGAAGCTGAGAAAGAGTTTGCACTAAAAGCTCTAAATCTCGTTTAGGTTGGCACTGTAGATGCATCCGAGTTAATGTTTAGTTTCACTTTCGTTTGATTAAATTTGTTTGTTAAGTATTCGTTGATAGTCATAATACGTTACACCACAATGTTTAGTTTGGCTAAAAGTATTTATTTAAACATTCGTTAGATGTTATGCGTGCATGCACAAATTGTTTAATATGATTTCTTGCCTGTTATATACAGGATGAACGGAGTGTCCCGTGCGCAGCTCGCGCACACATATGCTTTCATAGCGACACAGCGTGCACAGCACTGCTGCCTGTTTATGCGAGTTTGTATTATTAATTTTTAAATTATTTTAAATAAGTTTATGAGCGCATGAAAGCGTGGATTATTTAATTAGATTTCTTTAATCTGCATTTTTCTGTTCTCTTTCTGTAGTGCGAGTCATAGACAGATTCAGTGTATGTTGCTGAGAGAAGAGAAGGTTCACACAGTTCAAGAGAGAGTGATTGACAGCGTGATGCGATCGTTTCTACCCAACAATAGGCTATATACAGTTTAGGTATGACATGAATCTGCCTACAGAAAGGAGGTTGCTCAGCTGGCTGCCTGGTGTAGTCAAAACAACCTAGAGCTGAATGCATTCAAGACAGTGGAGATGATAGTGGATTTCAGAAGGAACCCTCCATCACTTCCTCCCCTCACCATCCTGGACAGCACTGTGGATACTGTGGAGTCATTCAGGTTCCTGGGCTCCACCATCTCTCAGGACCTGAAGTGGGAGTCCCACATAGACTCCATTGTAAAGAAGGCCCAGCAGAGGTTATACTTCCTCCGTCAATTGAGGAAGTTCAACCTACCACAGGAGCTACTGACCCAGTTCTACTCAGTGGTCATCGAATCTGTTCTGTGCACTTCAATTACTGTTTGGTATGGCTCGGCCACCAAATCAGACCTACGAAGACTACAACGGACAGTTCGTAGTGCTGAGAAAATTATTGGTGCTCCTCTGCCCACACTTCAGGACCTGTACGATTCCAGAGTGAAAAACAGGGCAAGAAAAATCATCATTGACTCCACACACCCAGCACACAAACTCTTTGATCTGCTGCCCTCTGGCCGGCGCTTTAGAGCACCAAACACCAGGACTTCCAGACACAGAAGCAGCTTCTTCCCCCAGGCAATCTCCCTCCTAAACAGATAACTGCTCCTTAAGAGCAATATTCCACTTCCACTACTCCTATAGTGTGCACTATAGTGCCTTATTATATCTACATCTTATGTATACATGCATATAACACTACCTCTACTTACTAAATTATCCATTTGCACAAGTGTACATACAATATGTTTATTCTACTATATACTACCCTGTACAATGTCTCTTATATGTTATTATCCCCCATTTTCTGTAAAATAGTCTTTATTTTATATATGCACAATTTAGAATCTTTTAGACTGTAAATCGTATTATATTGTATTGTCATTGTGTTGAATGTCTGTACTAGAAGCTTCCAACACCAAAGAAAATTCCTTGTGTGTGCAAGCACACTTGGCAATAAAGCTCTTCTCTGCTGTGTTAATTGAGTTTTAGTTAATTAAATTTTTCTTTACTACAACCTTTTGAAGTCGAATGTCACTATTATATTTTATATTTACAAAAATACTTTAGGTATATTTTAGGAGCCTGTTTAATTTGGGGTAAGTTTTACTTTTTGATTAATGTTTGTGTTTCTGAGGCTCTAGACTACATGCAGCTACTATCACTTCAGCGGTGGATGGTGTTATAGATACATCGTCATTTGTATCGTTATCGCAACAAATACCAGAAATTATCGCGATAGAGTTTTAGGGCCATTTCGCCCATCCCTACTTGCTCCTGCCTGACTTTTATCCTTCTTTTTAAACTTAAAATCCACAAAACTTTTATTTTATGTAATACATAAGACATCGCTCTTTCTACAGTCTTTCTAATGCCCGCAAAATCTCTTCCCTGCGTCAACATGAGAACGACATATTTTTGTACTGTGGTGCCACCGTTGTGTTTGGACTGAGCGAATCGTGGCAAATCTATAATACAACGCTAGTGGCCGCTGTTAATCAAGAACTGCGCCTTTAAATATATAAGTGAATATAAACAACAACAGCTTTATTGGGCATTCAGCTGTAATAAAGTACAGTAAGTTCAGAGAGTAAACGCAAGTACAGCATGATGACATCACAAACATGCTAATTAGCACGTAACCCCATCTTGCATCATAGTGATGAGTAATAATAGATTATGACAGATTTTTTACGAGCCTGTCCGTCAAAATGACAAACAATAAAAAAAAGTCTAGCGCAACCTCTGTACGAATGCTGTATTGCAAGAAACAATTTGTCTGAATTTCTATATTTTTTATTCAGTATGCATCATACTTATCTGTCTGCGCAGCTTGCATGGTATAGAGAGGTATAAAGAGTCAGTGCAACCTGCGGTGTACAAAGACGCGCCTCACTTTGTAACTTTTTTATTGAATATATCATTTTTATTGAATGTTTTTTCTGAATAACAATACAACCAAGCCCCACTTTATAACTGTGAAGCTCACGCTGTATAGATGGCAAGCCTGAATTTATAAAAAATATGCATCTCTGCACAGCTCGTGCCAGATGCGCCTTACTTAATAATGCCGCAGCCCAACCCTAGTGTGGAGTAGGGGTGTAACGATGCTGGGTTCACGATACGATACACGTCTCGATATTTTAAACAAAATTTAAAAAATGAAACATTTATTTTCAAAATATTAACAATTTCAGTCATTTTTTTGTTGCATATACAACTTACAAGAATTTTAACTGAAATCAGAATTAAGATCAGTGTCAATTTTGACAGCAAATCTTTATTTAGTTTTAGTCATAGTCTTTTGACTAAAATGGAATTTAGTTTGTCATATTTTAGTCATCCCCATCATTTTAGTTTTAGTCGACGAAATCTACATTATATTTAGTCTAGTAAAATCTATCTGTCGACCATGAACGACATGTACAGTAGCAGTTCATTCAGTCTCATTTTGACTCAATTGACTCGTTCGTTTAGTGGGGCATACTAACGAGTCAAAAGGGCATATTCATTCAGTACATTCAACCAATGAAACGCTCTGACAGAGCTCTCACTCAAACGCTATTGGCTCGTGTCTCTTTGAAGCTGCACTGTCTTTGCTTGAGACAGTAATGAATGAGAAATATCTTAGACATATTACATTATCTGTATTACATTTCTTCAATCATGCAAATCACATACTTGGTTTGATTTTTAGCATGCCATTCAATCAAGTACAGTACAACTCACTTCATCACTTCTCTGATCTGCACAGCGCTGGTTTCTTTTGGCTTTATGTTGCATATCACGTTATGCAGCAGCTCACGTTAGCGGATAAACTAACATTGGCATTTAAAAATGTTTGTGCTGCCTTTGTAATGAGTTTCGGGGTGACTCGCCAGCAGTGATGCTTCAAGTTTGCTGTGTTTTACCGGCGATTGTGAAGTAAAATAAGATGCTTTGTAAACCACGCGGGGACACAGATTGTGTCTTGTGCTTCCCCTTCTCCCAGAGACTTCTCTCTACCGCATTATGTGAGATAAGCACACGTGACGCGCTGGCGCAGAGCTGGTAGCGTCTTGACCGCTCAACGAATAGAATTGAACATCATTATTGTAAAATATCCCCATCTCACTACGATGCGCATCATAACATTTTTGCATCGCGAAATATCGTACTACGAAGTAGGGCTGAAACGATTCCTCGAGTAACTCGAGTTATTCGAATACAAAAAATCATCGAGGCAATTTTTGTTGCCTCGAAGCCTCGTTTAATCCATTTAACTACAGTACACACGGAGCGCTGCGTTTCCCCACGGACCGTTATTACTGACGCACAGCCCGCTAAAATCTATTCATGTTACAGGGCTCTCAAGTCTCATGCATTCACCGTGAGACACACGCGTTTTAGTATGTTCACACGCTCACACGTGTTTCTCATGCTGATAAATAACTGATAGCTTATAGGGCTGTGACGGTTGCCGTAACAACCGCACCACCGCGATGGTAAAGTGCCATGACGGTGGTGAACTGCCACCGGCGGTAGTGCACGTCACTCTGACAAATATAGGTGTAATAAATATGAGAGTTGCGATAACGATTGCTAGTTGTAGCCTTTCAGTTGTGGGTGGTTTTATTTAAAAGATTTTAAATTAACAGAAATTATTGGCATACGTGTCCGTTGGTGCGTTCGAGCGCAGGCCTGCACGGCAAAACCCAGGTTATTCTGCGGCTTCTGCAATGGATCTTGTTGTGAAATGAACAGATACGTAAAATCAAAACTGGCTATGACCCGCTTGCTTAGTGTCGGAGCGCGCGCAGGTTTTGCCGCGGTTGCGGAGAGACATCTCTTCATTTGCGCTCCTGTGCACATCTTCTGAACGCGCATTTAGTGCAGCTGTACACATTTTAATCTGGACAATGTCAACAAGTAAGTTTCACATCAACGAGTCGGAAAAAGTAAAGTTTTTATGGCAATCTGAATAGGAAAGCCAATGTAGGTTTAAACAGTTTGTTTCAAATGGAATTGTTAAGGACTGTAAGGGTTAATACGCCACTGACTGAAGTTACTGCAACAAGAGCTTTTTTATTTAGTATTTAGCTTTCTTATATCATTTAAGTTTTCATTATTTACTGATGTTTATTTAAATGTTTTATATGCTGTAGTGTGCCGTTTCACTGATGGATTTGCGCGTTAAACATTGACGGATGTTTCATCCTCATTTATTTCAGATATCATATTTCAATTATTTAACAATTTCAAGTATTTAAATAAGGTCTATATTTCTCTTCCACTCGTCATGTGGTTGCTACACGCAAATATAATAATATAAATATTATTTATATAAATAATATATATTTCTCAACCACCGCACCATCTATTACCACCGCAGTGGTAAAAAACTGCCACCGTCACAGCCCTAATAGCTTATTGAAACGGTGAACTGATATTTTACTTAGTTTTAGTCTATTTTACGAGTGAAACTTGTTTTCCGGCTGCATTGAGTCCATCAAACTAGATGCGGACTAGTGGACACCGAATCCTGTTATTTACACATGTCATCTGTCTGGTCTGCGTGTCTGAGTGAACGAACTGCACAGTTTAACGTGCTACACGCGTGATGCTCATGAATTTGTCTGCGTCTGCGCTGAATGAGGACATGAACTTCACCTCCAGAGTTGCGCTGAGAGTTTATTTCACAAACATGTTAATGTTTGAGTGAAGAACCAAACAGACATACTAAAAAATAAGTGTCTTCTGACAACCTGCCAAAATAAAAGTCATAGGCTATTGTTTGAAATTATTATTTCCATTTTTATCCATGTTTCTTATTTATATATTTGTATTATATTGCATTTTGAATTTAATATGGCAATGGAATGTACTAAATGGGTTTAGTTTTCACAGATATTAATGTATGCTATTTCAGCAATAAAAACTAATTGTTCTAAAAAGGAAACAAATTAGTTGTTTTACTCATTTTAAGAGACCTGTCTTATTTTCTCTTGTATAATTAGTATTGCTTTTTAATAAAGAAAAAGTACTTATTATCCGAATACCCGATTAATCGATGGAAAAATCAGTAGAATACTCGATTAGTAAAAGAATCGATAGCTGCAGCCCTACTACGAAGTATCGTTACACCCCTAGTGTGGAGTGTACCTTTTCACGTACAAAGTCTGTTTTGATGCTAAGCTATACAAAGCTATACATCTCACTTATGCATGTAATGCACAGCATTACAAACCAGATACATAAAATTACATATCGTCGCTGTCGGGCGGAAACCTCCTATGTCCAAATTTGGTCAATTTCATATTTTTTCACAAATTGATGCTATTGGTCAGTCCTCATGTGGGTCTGTTATTTTTACAAATTATTAACCAATCTAAAGTGTTGAAAATAGCTTGAGAGCAAATCTCTTAACTCCATTGGACACTTCAACTGTCTGAGAAGACTCGTAACTCCACCTCTTCTTCACTCCGCGGGAGCCTCTCGGCATTACGTCTCCTGATTGAAAGTTTTTTAGACAATAACGAGTGAAAATAGTTAGGTTAGATACATTTGAGTAGGTCTGTTTTGTTAAAAATCGATAGCTGTAATGCTTCGGTGCAGAAGGAAGCCCGTGAGCCACGAAGGTAAGTTTGCGAGCAGATTCGGCTAATTTCCGCCTATTAGACAGCCTAGTCAGCTCATCGTTTTTTGTATTACATCACTTATAGTTCTTAAACCTTTAAAATAGAGTTTAGGAAGATGCATGTAACCACAGTCGTTAGCTTTGGTTAACTATTGAAGCCTTTTCTCTTGTCAAGAGGCTCAACGCGACCGCCGACTTTATTTGCGTGCAGATTAATTTCCGCCTATATTAGACAGCCTGTTTAACGTTTTATTTTGGTATTGCATCACTCATAGCTCTAACGTTTAAAATAGAGTTTAGGAAGATATATGTAACCACAATCATTAGCTTTCATTAGCTTTTAAAGCCTCGTCTCTTGTCAAAAGGCTCAACGCCACCGCAGACTTTGATGAACACTGCTGGCAGCAGCGACGTCTGTGTCCGTACCATTCTTATCAATGAGTGATCTCGTATCTCCCTGCTCCCAAGTCATAAACCTTGTATCTCCGATTAAACATGGTTTTGGGGAAATGTTGTGTTAATGTTGGTACACAACAGTATATGATAGCAATATAAGGTATAATACCAACTTTAACGATACAATGTTTAATAACTAAAAAATAGGCAGTTTTTTTAATTTCCTGAAAAATAATGGTTTTGGAGATACGAGGATTCCGCCTGACAGCGACGATATAATACTGCATACGTTATTATAATTAAGCTCTATTTCTACAGAGATTGTTTACAATAATCAGGGCTCTAGACTGCAGCTAAATAGTCAGAAGCTTGTATTTTTGAAGAGTTAAGTGCTTTCATGACTAAATGCGGTCAGGATTGGGCTAACTGCAAAGGCATCACCAGCGACGGAGCAGCCAACATGACTGGCAAAAATAGCAGAGTTGTCAGAAAAATTAAGGATGCAGCAGGACAGAACATTGTTTGTAATCATTGTTTCATTCATCGCGAAGCTTTAGCATCAAAAGGAATCCCACCGGAACTTGAAGTAGTGATGAAAGACATAGTCAAAGTTGTGAACTTTATTAATGGCAGTGCTCCTAATAGCCGACTTTTCGAGGCTGAATTGGGAGCCGAGCACAAACATTTACTCTTTTAATACAGATGTGAGATGGTTGTCAAAGGGAAGGGTGGTCAGCTGAGTGTACGAGTTGAGGGATGAAATACATGCTTTTCTTACTGAGAAACTGTCACCTCTCGCAAACTCATTCCGCAATGAGAAATGGCTTTTAACACTGTCTTATCATGCCGACCTATTTTCTGTTCTAAACAAACTGAATCTAAAACTGCAATGACGTGAGGACAACATTTTCAGACACTGCGAACAAATTCAGGCTTTCCAGAAATCACTCGAACTCTGGCAGCTGCGACTCAAAACTGCAAGCTACTATATGTTTCCGACAATAATGAGACACATTGAAGAAAATGATGTTTGCAAGAAATCGGTCGCAAATCTAACACGTCTCATTCAGTCACATCTGGATGCACTGATGGAGAGTTTCTGTCACTACTTTCCCAAGTAGAATTAAAAAGACAAGGAGTGGGTGAAAAATCCCTTTGATTATGAAACTCCGAATCAATTGCTAAACTGAATTTAACCTCTGAAGAAGAATCAGAAATGCTTCAGTTTACTTGTGACAGCACATTGAAAACTTGTCACAAAACAGTAAAATTGTCTTTGTTCTGGATCAGCCTTTCCACAGAGTATCCCATGCTGAACAACACAAGCATTTTATTGCTACTACCCCTCACAACCACCTATATGTGTGAAACTGGATTTTCAGTTTTGACCAAAATGAAGACGAGACAGCAAAACAATCTGGATGCTTCTCTGGACATGTGTGTTGCCCTTTCGTCCTGCGTACCTGCTTGGGAACAGATTATGCAGAATAAGCAGGTCCACCCTTCTCATTAAGTAAGTTGTATAAACATACAGACACGCGCACACACACATACTTATTATCTACCCCAGTCTCGCTCCACAATATATATATATATATATATATATATATACAGAAATGGTCGCACACGTAATTTTATATTATATATAGACAGAGAGAGGTGGGTCGCCTAATTTTTCTTTCTTTTTTTAAGAGTCGCTCTTTAAAAAAGTTTGAAAACCACTGGTCTAGAAACCTGAATAATTACTATTATCCACATATATATATTATCATACCCGTTACAACAAGATTTACACTTTGTTTTGTGCAGACAGAAGCATGCAACGGAACTATTTATTGTTATGCAGATTACTGCCGATCATCTTTGTGTGCAACGGAGAACCCTTCTCGACCTTGTTTTTCAAATTATAATGTTTTGCAGCACTCTGTACAATGTATTTTCTTGTATTATGCGTATTAGTGGAAAACACTTAATTATAATGTGCGATCCAGCAGGAGTTGAGGGTAAAAAAACAATTAGTTGCTAATTAGGAGTAAAACACCCACATGTGAAAGTCAAATGCCTGCGATTCGGTGCGAGAAGGTTAAGAGCTCCACCTATACACCTATATTAAGAGAAAAACAAATTCAAGGACACTATGACACTAACCTTTGTGTGGTCTTTAAAATAAATTCTGTTATTGTGGTACGGCAAACACTTTGAAACCTCCAATATACTAAAAAACAATCCACTACTTAAGCTTAGAAATGCCAACTGTGATACGTGACTTGTTAACTAGAGTTTAGTAAATGTGTCTGCACATCTGGTGAAAGCCTTACATATTTCTAGAATAACATATCTGAAAGAGCCGTCGATATGTTTGACCTTTAGTCATACAAGTAAAGTATATGACTAAGAAAACTGCTGTATATAAGACACCTCTGGTGTTTTGTAACCAGTTACTCACAGATTCAAGCCAACCTGCACCCAAATCTGAGCAAAACAGCGAGTTTCACAGAACACAGATTGATCTTTCCATTAAAAATCAAGTTATAAAGTAAACCTCACCTGTATATCACAACGTCAAAACCCTAAAGTATATCTCATGCTGAATATTTTTAACATGAACATTACTACAGCAATGAAATGATAGTGGTGGGAATGCTCAACAACTGTTCAGCCTTAAATAACCACAATCATCTTCTGCTTTTGCTATGTAATGGGGTCTGATTACATAAAGGGAAAGGGGGGCGGTGGGCGAGATCCACAAAGCAGACTGTTGTGCTAAACAGGCGTCAGACAGTGGCCACCGACCAACATTTAAATGATGAGATGAGACACTTTCCCATCAACAACACAAGTTTCTGGGGTAAAAAGGCAGAAAAGTGTTGAACTCAAACTCACGATGAGGCTTCAATTCAATGATAAGTGCATAGAGTCAAAATTGTTTTTGATGTAGAAAAGCCAAGCAAACATGTGGCTAAAAAAAGGAATAACAAGCAATTGAGTCAAAAGCGCAGAGCACAAAAGGTGTGAGAGGTACAACATAAAAGCATCACTGGTCAATGAATGAGCTGTTGTTTGTTTTTTATTTCCTGGTTACTCTCTCCTCTCACTTTGCTGCTAGAACAAAGCTTCTCTCCCAACCGGCCCATCTTTTGTTTAGATGTTTTGTTGACCTGAAATGGCATTTGCTAGAGCATTGCTTTTAACTGCAACAGCCATAATACTAAAATGTAGGCAAATCTGAATCTAGGCTGCAGATTTACAGCCAATTTGCATCAACCTGCCTCACAAATGTGGAATATTAAGCCTCTAATTTCCACTTAGTTTAACTTCTTGTTCTTTCCAGTAGTGAAATAACAAGAAAGTGTGGCTGAAAAGTATGCACACAAGGTTGACACTGGAAGACCATGTCAAAATGCAGATCTAAAATAGCCATGTGTAACAAGTTAATGCACTATAAACTAACTAATCTGTGTCCACATGTGTGCACAAGTGTACGTGTAATATCACGTTATTTACATGCATGCAGGGAGTTCAGTAGAGGTGTGTAGACTCACCCTCCAGTTCTGACTGAAGCGTCTCCGAAACTCATGTCAGCAACTAAAGCCGCTTTACTTCAACACTGCCTTCGTTCGTCCAGCCGGGGACATTGAGATATAAACTCAAAGACCATTAATTTACATATATGTCACCTTTAAAATACAATATAAAAAAGAAATTAGCAAACGAGACCTTTTATTATTCTTCAATGTCAAACACAGTCAACCTGCAGCAAGGTGCCACGGTCATGTATTCAGAAAGAATTAACGTTACCTCAGACTAGTGTTTAATGTACGTGCTGTTCATAGTCAAACATAGAAACACCTAAACTGGTCAAACCAAAGGCCACTAACACGAACATAGAAACGCAACAGTTACGTTATTAATAAAAAAGTTGCCAAGTCCAAGTAAAAGGAATATTACCGCTGTAACATTGTCATATTATCAAATAATGAAACCCTTACCGATTCAGCTGCGCGTGTGTATCGGTTTTACAACGGTAGAGGTGTTTTGCATGTGAATTCTGTGCTAATCCCGTCGAGCACCTTCTTCTCCGCGTCTGCTCGAGCCCGCGCTTAAAGAGCCGGGAATTCCGTGCGCGAGAGCGCGCCTGGCCTGAAAGGACTGGCAGCGGGAAGCACGTGCCCGTTAAAGTAAACAGCAATACTGTCAATAAACAGTTCCTAATATTAAAATATCTTTAAAAGAACAATCATTTTACTTATTTAAGAGCACGATTCGTATCATATCGCTTTGATAAGATGCTGCTTAAACATGTTATCAGTAAGCCTGCAAATAAAATGCATTTCCTTAATATTCAAACTGTTTTCTCCCAGCATCCATAGCGTTTTTAATCTGTCTTTTTATTCTGATTGGCTACTCGTCCTTTATGTGCCCCACCGTTTGCGATTTAAAAAAAACTTGTAAAACTGTTCATTATGTTTATATTTTGATTTTATATATTTTAAAAGTAACATTTGAAAGACACATTTGCAAAGACTACTGTTTTCATGTAAATTAGACTACTGTTTTGTAATGTAAATATACTCTTAATTTAGTCTTGCAAATTGCATCCAGTCAGGGCACCAAAGTTATTAAAAATGCACAACTACTAAGTAAATCAAAGCTATACCAAAACTAACTGCTGTAAGCAGTTACAACCCAGTCACAAGCAAACCTTGTCGGCATATAATAACGGAACCCCTGGGACTTCTTTTTTCTGCCACTTTTCAAGAATTAATGAAGGCTACAGGTAAATAATATTTATAGGAAGATTCCTCTGCACTGCTATTATAACCCTGAAGAGGGCGCTTTTTGACTGATTTTATCTTAGGTGCACCTGCTTAGTCATGCAACTCACACTAAAGGTAGATAAAGAGACATTGAAAATGAGCAAAGTGTGTCATTTTACAGAAAGTTATAAACCGATTTAAATGGCAATGCGTTATTGTTAAAATAATGTTCAACAAAAGTTAATGTTTAATGAATTCATATTGTCATTGCAAAATTGTGTACGGAATGTTTTGTCTTTGATTCTGAAAAGCCTCTGCTTTGAATTTCTTTTTTTCAATGTGTGTCCTGTGTAAATACCAGAAGCACATTCCATAAGTATCGTATTATGTATCGTGGTAAAGCAGCTGTGTGAACATTTGCAATACCATTTTCAAGTCTATTCACATCTCACAGTGAGCTACATTCCACAGTTTTTTTTAGGTTTATTGAATTTGTTTCATTTAGGTGATTGTTTGTTTGTCAGAAAACTACAATTATTTACAGTACAAGTAAATGGATGGCTCTTGGATATCCATGTATGCTCTTGCATATTCTAAACACAAATATACTATTTGCTAGTATATCTGGGATATTTAACAATTATTAGTGGCAGTTCATAATGTTCTTTTCATTAAGATAAAGTCCCGCCTCTGGGAGGTTCAGGAAATAGCACCTCCTGTGTTCTGCAGCTTTTTCACAGAGAAGCTCATACAAATTTCACAGATTCAGCAGTCATTACCAAGAGACATGACACAGGACCCATCACTCGGTAAGTGACAATTTGATCCATTTTGGTTTAATGCCATTAGATTGCTTGTAAAGGTCTTCCTGATTCAGATCATTAAATGTTTATTTTGTCACATTAATAATGTTTCTAATTAATCATTTGTTAAAAAGATGCAAAATAAAGAACAAAGCATCGTTATTAATTGAGAAATTTGAACATTAAAATTAGTTTCCAAGAAGCATACATTAAACAAACAAACAAAATGTTAACTTTAAAACACACAGTCAGTCATGTCATGTCATGTCAGTCATGACCACTAGATGTCATGAAAACACAGACTAACATTGAGTCCTTTTCAAGTCCTTTTTGTGGTGTGGCTTGCCGATTTCCGAATGCCTTGCAAACAGCTCTATAATGTTCTACTGTAACTGTTTTCTGTTCCAGAATCATACAAAGATTACTACAGCCAAAGCGACGATGATAATACCGGACAACCATGCAACAATGGCCACACAAAGGCCTTCAGTGAAGTCTTTCTTCCGACCCTGTACAGCATCGTCTTCATCATTGGCTTCATCGGGAACAGTCTGGTAGTGTGGGTGCTTTTCAGATGCCGTCGCAAATCCAACATGACAGACGTGTGCCTTTTTAACCTTGCCCTGTCTGACCTGCTCTTTCTTGTGTCACTCCCCTTTTGGGCCCATGCTGCCATGGCCGAGTGGATCTTTGGTAAATTCTTGTGTCATACCGTGACGGGCCTTTACATGCTGGGTCTTTATGGCAGTATCTTCTTCATGGTCCTTATGACGTTGGATCGCTATGTCATCATCGTCCACCCCTACAGCATCTTCTCCAGAAACCGGTCTGCCAAAATGGGTGTGGTTTTGGCCTCGTGCGTGTGGATGCTCAGCCTGTTCGCAGCTCTCCCTAATATTATATTTGCCCATGTGCATAACGAGACAAATCATTCGCAATATTGCAGTTCACACTTTCCAGTAGACTGGAATTCATTCACTTACCTTGAACTAAACTTGCTGAGCCTGGTTCTCCCTCTGATTATTATGGGCTATTGTTACGCACGCGTCATCCCCACTCTGATAAGCATCAAATCACAAAAGCGACACAAAATCGTTCGACTCATTCTGGCTGTGGTGGCTGTGTATTTCCTATTCTGGACACCATACAACGTTGCCATATTCCTTCAGTTCCTGCACCAGAACAGCTACCTGGACAGTTGTGAGTGGTCTACTGGTTTAAGCCTGGCCATGCAATGGGTGGAGACTATTGCCTTCAGCCACTGTTGCCTCAATCCCATCATCTACGGCTTTGTTGGAGAGAAGTTCAGAAGAACGGTCATAAAGGTGGTGAAAGAGCAGTTTCCTATGTGCTTCAGACAATGCGCTACTTTCTCGCAACAGCTTTCTGAACGCAGAGGCTCAGTCTTCTCAAGATCTACTGAATATTCCAGCACGCATATCATGTAGTGCACTTCTGATGCATTTCGAAATTATACACTTCATTCTTCCTGTGCAAATTCAAAAGGTTATTTTCATTTTGAGCAAGTCCTATTCCTTCGAACCCAAAGTTCCTCTTTTTTACTAAATGTATCATACTGTAAGTTTATCTACGAATAGGATTTGAAAAAAATTTTTTGCTTTGTTTTTGAGTGTTTTGTTAGCATTATGGATGCGAAGGCTATAATATGTCTTGCTATCAGAGCTGGTGCTTAAATATGTGCAAAATTGTGCAAAATTGTAACTCTTTTTTGAGTAATTCTCACATTTGATATCTACAAATGCAGATCACAGCTTCTGAGATGAATGATCAACTGTATATTATCTACTGAATGTATTTTCGTAAAGGGTTTTAAAATATTTTGTTCTTAAGCCATTTTTTTACATTAAGCCATTAAAAGTTTTGCTCGTAGCTTTTTCGTGTAGTACTGCTTGTTAAAATGTAATATTATTATATTATATTATAATATATTATATAGTATTATATTATATTATATTACATACATAGTATTATATTATATTATATTCGTTTACTTTGCATGCACTGTAAGCCACTTTGCATAAAAGCACCTGTTAAATGCATGCAAAATGTATAAATGTCATGTTTACATTCCAGTATTCAATAAATGGCTGAAATATATGCATGTAGAATATATCAATGGAATATGTAAATGTAGTATTCCTGGAAATTTTAAAGGAAGTGTAATGTAGCAGCCTGTGTCTGTGTGGCCTCGTGTGGTTGGTGTATTTGTTTGTGTGTGTGAGGGGGGGTGTGTTTCCCCTTACAGAGAGGAAACAATCTGAAGCATAGCAGTTAACCACATGTGCAGGTGTGCGTAAGTCTTTGTCTAGTGTTAGCACGTGAAACCAGTCTCAGGAATGACACAGTACATTTATGCCAGTTTAGTTTTGTAATGCTCGATAGCACAGCAAACGTTTAAAGGGGATATGAAACAATGTTTCATGCATTCTGACTTCTTTACAATGTTAAATGTGCTGTTTTCTCATGCTTGACATGGTCAACTTGTCAAAAAACGAGTTGGACGTATGACGTAATATTTTTGTGCTCGATACACTCCCCCAGCGTTCATATAGGTTTCGGAAAGTTTTTTTCGAACATGAAAATATGTTTCGTAACAACTTTTCTTAGTCCCTTATTGGACAATTCTCCTGGAAAAGCACATCCACGCGTCAACCAGCTAGAGCGAGATGAAAGAGCACGCCCACGTGTCAACCCGCCGGAGAGGTGAAACACCCACATGTCAACCAAGGATAGCGGGAGAAGGAGCATGCGCACATGTCACTTTCACTTGGGTGCAGGAGAGAGAGAGCAAGTTCAGCTGTGTTTGCTTGTTCACTGCATTTGGGTGATAAATGTTATGTAAACTGTGGATATAACGCTGGATTTGGAGATTGTTTGAAACTGATGGAGTGGTCCCAGCACTAAAAGATGCCGGAAATGAACCGCACGCAATAAGTGAAACTGAGTCATACAGTATGTCTGTGTTTTGTTGGGTGCTTTAGTTTCACCTATCCCCACCCCATCCCCCCCACACGCGTCGTATGTTTTCGGAAATAATCGTACATCTGTATCTGTCTTTTATAAATGTGATCAAACTAAAGACTACGGATTTTTAGAGGGTACGATTCTGTCAGTAAGATTAACATGAGATCTGCAGAAACTGTCTGAGTGACGGACACTTTAAAATAGCAACCATATTTGAATATAGGCCTAATTGAAGAAATAATGAAATGCAATTAGAGGGATCTTAACTTGATTTTACATAATGTAAATCGCTGTCATTATTTCTACGAGTGACAACAACATAAATATGTTCTGGCCAGCTGATTTGGAGGGGGCAACCCAATCTCCCATCAGATGATTCAGTGCTCTCATAAAACTTCTATACCACCCGAAAGAGCTCTCTTAGCATTGTGGTTGGGTAGCGCTGTTGTTTTTTGTCCTGGAGGGCCACATCTCTGCGGAGTTTAGCGCCAATCAGCTCCAACACACCTGTTTTCAGGTGCGTTCCAAATCGCACACTTATGCACTATTCTACGCCATTTCGTAGTATAAATAGTGTGAGTAGTTTGTTCACATTGAAAATTCTCAACAAAGAAGTGCACTTTAAGTGATGCACTCATCAACCGAAAATGTTAAGTGTGGATCACGCACTTCATGCACTTAACGGTCGCAGTTTCACTTACGTAGCGGAAGGGAGGCGGGGGCTATCAGACACTGCTCGAGCAAAGTTCTCCTGTGGAGTGATTACGCTTAAATTTGATGATGACCGAAGTCATGAAACAGATGGAAATTACATTAAATGTACAATATACGAATTTATTTGATTGACACACTTTGTGTTGTGCGTTTGGCGTCATTTGCCCTCATCTGGGAAACTGCATATACCAACTAACCGTTAAGTATTCCAACTGGGATGATACTCTTCCTAAATTCATACACTAGATGGCTAGAATATATCGTATGTCATTTGGGACACAACTTTGAAGTTTCTAGTAATCCCGAAGACCTTGATTAGAAGTTCCAGATGTGTTCGATTAGGGTTGGAACTAAACTCTGCAGAGCCCTCCAGGACCAGAAATCGCCTACTTCCTCACCATATAATGAGTATGAGTCATGAGTAGTATGTCCGAAACCTCAGTATGCACAAAACAGTAGGCAAGAAATACCCGGATGGTCTACTGCTTCCGCTGAGATTTGTGAGTGTGCATCGGATGGACACTTCTCTATCCCATGATGCAACGGGAGCTGAGCAATGGTCAAATTTCAAAATTTAATCAAATAAAAATAGCAGAGAACTTCAAAGCGGGTGTCCGTTTTTTAAATGTACATATAGATTAATGAATTTCTCGTGAATAAATATTGTATGTACCGACGCCAAGATACAGGTTGATGTTACTACGTCATAGGTCAAAGAGCAGATGGGTCACATGACAATAAAACATGGTGGATGCAGTACGTCCAAAATCTATTCATACTACCCCGACACATACTATATAGAACATACTGTTTTAACGGTCGATAGGTAGGTACTTCATTTAAATCAGTATGTAACAATCCCTGCTACAACATTTCTGAAGAAAAAAACCTATACCCACCTCAAACCCTAACTATAACATATACTACAAAAAAATTGCTCTTCAAACCTGGTCTTGGAGGTCCTCTACCCTGCAGAGTTTAGCTCCAACCCTGATCAAGCACACCTGAGCAAGCTAATCAAGATCTTTAGGATCACTAGGGCTTTGTCTCAATCAGCTCCTCCCGAGGTCGTGTATATCGTGTACACGAGTTCGGGCACTGGTAAGGACCCTGGCTCACTTCTCATTGGGACACTGTTCACTTGCTTTCCTGTGACGTCACTGCGTAAGCACGTTGTGATAATTCACAGCTGGTAGTTATCAGCAACAGGCAAAAGTTCTGTCGCGTTTTATAAAGTGTATTGAATTGGCTCATGTGATTTCAGTTAAAAGGCTTCAAAAATGGTCACGTGGTTTCCAGTGAGGGAACACAGGGAGCACCGATGCTCTCTGGTTTTGCGGTGCATTGTGGGAAATTTTTGTTAACAAATGTTTCCGTGCACTGGAAGGATTTTTTGAATGAGACAGCCCATAAAAGGGCGGACTCCCTGATCAGTGCCCTGATTACTGAACAAGGGAGCTGACTGACACACACCCTAGGACAGTGTCCGAAATTGCCCCCATACCCAATTGCTTTACATACTGTAAGTTCACTAATATAGTCCACTTGAAGCAGCGAATGAAATTATTTAGTGAATTTGGACAGCGCCAGAAGCGCTGTGGGCACCATTTTTCTGCTGAGATGAGGAAATGGCTGGCAGTCGTACAAAGAGTTGTACACTCATTATTGCAATGCATCATGGGATTGAATTATTGCACTCAATAATTTCCACTATGAATTCGGACACCACTAAAAATGGAAGTCTCATTAAATAGTGAACTATATTAGGGTAAAGGGGTTTCTCGGACAATGCCTAGTAAATCACAGGTAGGTTAGTTTGATCAGAGCTTGAGCTAAACTCTGCAGGGCAGTGGACTGGATCTGAAGAGCCCTGGTGCAGAAGCATCTAACCCGCTTGTAAGCTTAAACTTCACATGAACTGTAAACGTATCTCTCAAATCTAATTGGTTCTAGTTCAGTTTTGTGTGCATTTATACCTTATTTGTTCACCAAAAAAATAACATGTATTTGACAGGTACGCCAGAATCATCAGTAAGCAGCCTATTTGCAGTATACAGCGAAATGCACCGGTTTCTGTTCTGTTCAGAATTCCCTGTGATTCTGGAAACGGTACCAAAAAAGTATTATTCCTGTGCATGATGAGCGATTACACCTGACAAAATCCTTTAAACCCTGTTAAACATATTACTTTATAGTATTTACTGTTCTCTAGGAAATGCGTATACTGTATACTTATTTGTTTAACTTGTTCATTAACGCAATCAATGTTTCTTCAAGTTCTAAAATGTTGCGTATAGGCAGCGTTTTACTCCATGCCTGAAATAAATTTTTGTATTCTTAATATTCTCTTTTAATAATAGTAGAACAAACAAAAGGCCCGAACACACAAGGCCCAAAACCCAGCCAACAGCACTCTAAAAATTGCTGGGTTATTTTTAAGCGTAATGTCAAAAAGGCACAAACTCAACCGTTGGGTTGTTAATTAACATGTGCTGGATTGTTTTAACCCTCAAATAAAAAAAAGTCAAGGTTGAATTAACTCAGCGGCTGGGTTTGTCCCTTTTTGACCCAATGCTGGGTTGAAAATAACGATGTTACATTCTTGAACAAGAACGTTACGTTCTTTTGAGTCGGTTTTGACCGTTTCTCAGGTAGTAATCAGTCGAGCTGGTTCACTGAACCGAACTTCAATTCCAGGTTGATGACGCTAGACATATAGCACATTTATGGGACGTCCGTCCCAAAAGAAGCTGAATGAGCCGGTTCAAGCAACTGTCAGTGTTTACATACGAACAAGGATTCTGAAGAGTGGGTTGACAGTATTCACACACGCAGGTACCACAGAGGACTTGAAGGGACCAAATGTGCAATGCAAGTTTCTTTAAAAAGAAACAAAAGCTATACAATTACAACTCGATTTTTTACTAGATGTTTATTTGAAATGGAAACCCCAAGTTTATTACCCCTGATTTATTGTGACTTTGATTACAGTAAGAGGACAAAAGTAAATCAACCTCAAATGGGTGCTCGACCAAAAAACGAATGAAGGATTATATACAAAAGTCGACACACCAAAGCTCCAAAAAAGACAAAAATGTATTGATTAAAAGACTATAGGATGGCGTGTAACATTTCTCTTAACGTTGCTCTTCCGCCTGTGTGCTTGAAACGTTACACGTCATCCTATAGTCTTTTAATTAATCATTTTGTGTCTTTTTCGAAGCTTTGACTTTGATTACAGTCAAATCAAAATCTGAAGCGAAACAAAAAACAATGAGAGAATAAAAAAATCAACAACAGGAACAGGATACGTTAACCAGACTTTGACCTCAGATTCAAACATTAAACTAGATTAGAAAATGCAAACAACAAACCAAGACAAGAAAAGACAAAGGCATTGAATAGGAGAGAAACTGAAGAGAGATAACAAGGGCAAGAGGTGTGTGGCATGACTTATTAACCGTATAATTATGAGGAAACAAGGGGGCGGGGTCAAGACATGAGACATGAAAGCACATGGCACACAGCAACCAAACCAAGACCACATGCTTTCAAACACAGAGCACAAGAGATGCAGAGCATGAGTGTAGATCCTGACGCCATGAACAAAAACCAAGAACTAGACTCCTCTGACCAAACATGAGACAAGAACATAGCCTTAGTGTGCCGACATATAGCACCAGTGCGCTTGCGGCAACCTGAGTTCGAATCCCATCTCGGGGGGGGTCCTTTGCCAATCCCGCTCCCTTAATATCTCCACGTAACCCTTTCCTGTTACCTTTCTATTCATCATATTCATCAAAAAAAATTAATATTCAAGAATTTCCTCAGAAAGAAGTTCATAACAAGTACACAAGTCACAATTCTGGAAATGAGTGTTCCTTAAAATGGGGGTGGGGAAGTTTGGGTTGTATTGTGACATAATGAAAGGTCAAATGGTCATCTCAGGAATATTTATGAATAATTTCACGTTATCATTTACTGTTCAGATTAAACAATTATAAGATATTTTCATAAATGATACCTATGACCACTCAGAGGAACATAATGGATAACAAATCCCAGACAGCACCCATCATTCAACCACAACACCGATAACTTTCAAAGTACTCCTACAGTTTGGGTTTTGGGTCTTAAAACCTACGAAGAGCAGTTTGTACAGGATATGAAGCGTAGGCAACGATCCTAATTCTTGTAAAAAAACTAAAATTCGTTTACTCATAATTGACTAATTTTACACTTTGTTATTCTAATTCCAGAAAACCGACTCACTGTTGAAGCTGAAAAGAGCACAGAATATCATTCATCTCATGACAGACATATCGCTCATTTGTGTGGTACTGTACGGCCTTGCTTATTGACGACATTAGACTCTCTGTGGGTGGGGGAAGGTATTACGGTTCATTCAGTAGCTGGTTCAGCATCAGTTGACTCAGAGTTATTGTTTTATCAAGTCCAAGGGAATTTTTGTCAGTGCATCCAGACCTGCTAACATCAGAACAGTGACAGGAAGTGCGTTCACACCTAACCTTCCCTTGCAAGATACAGTAATGCACCAAAGCACACACACACATGCACGTGCTTCATTTTACAGGAAATTTGCTGAAGACAAATGTACCGAAAGAAGGTGAAATGTACTAGTCTCTCTTTCATGCCCATATGAACCAAGTCTCGACAACAAGTTAGTGAGTTAGTCCCAACATCTCACAACAATCATTAATCATGGATGAAGGGCATACCGAAAGGTAAACAGAATTTTTAATTACTGGATTTCGAATTTACTGAAATACAGATTTTTTCATGTTGTATTTGGATATATCCTTAAAACGTGACAAATTTCGATATATTGGACAGAGAACAGCCATGAAACCTCAAAATGTCCAGATTGTTTTTTATGTACAAGCAATTTAAATAATGAATCTTAGGGAGGTATTGTACATTTATTTTAGGACCGGTTAAAAATAGTAGATCACAGATACTGATGTATGTTGACAGCAGTGGGATTGTGGTGGGATGTTTCAGAGGCCTGTGGTTTATCAGCGTTATGCGACCTCCTTCTGTTTGTATATACATATATTTGAAAATGCTGCGGTCTGCATGTACTAGCTGTGAGGTTTACTTATAGTGCTACTTTCAAATCATGTTTACAATCGAATTTTGCATTTATAGTGCTTTTAAGTTAAACATTTATTATAAGATCATATTTATGGGATGTATAATTGTTACATGCCGTTATATACTACATCCTTTGTTATAGCATCCTACATTGTTCAGAACAGAATGGACAATTTTCAGAAAAACCAAAAACAAAATATTTACTTTCATAGTTGACCTTTGTCTGAACATGCCAGTGCGGTTTGTGTTCGCTTTTTATTGCGATACAGCTATTACAGAAAATGTTTTACATTTATTAGGATAGTACCTGATTGAGAAAACTTGCAGAATATTTACAGATGGTATTGAATGTGGTTGAGATGTTTAAAACAAACATACAGCACCACGGCTAGACAAAATACACATTTGTGTAATAGGACTCTTAAAAGGATAGCTCACCCAAAAATTAAAATTCTATCATTTACTCAAGCCTGTATGAACACAAAGGAAGATGTTTTGAAGAATGTTGGTAAACCGAACAACGGCTGTACCCATTTACTTCTATTGTATGGACACAAAACCAATGCAAATCAATGGATACTGCTGTCGTTCGGTTACCAACATTCTTCAAAGTATCTTCTTTTGTGTTATGGAGAAGAAAGTTGTACAGGTTTCGTACAGTTTCCATTAGTGGTTCCAAAAAACATTGTCAAAAATCACTGCATGATACAGACAAGATAAGTGCACTCTTTAAAAAAACTCTTGCCTTAGAAGCAAAAATGTGTGTGCCTATACTGGAAAATATAATGCAATAAATTAAATTATATAGTATTCTATATATTTTTTCTATAATATATATGGAATGATTGAATATATTGACTGTTAATACATAAGAAAATACATTTTCTTTGCCTAAACTTGCATCCAAATAATTATTTTTAATTAAATATACTTTATATTACAGAATGGAAACGACATATAACTACTACAACCTCCCAACCCAAGAGCCGTGCATTACTGGAGATTTAACCCTGAATTCACATGTCAAGTCTGCCATTTTCTGTGTGGTCTTTGCACTCGGCCTTGTTGGGAACATTATCATCTTATGGGTTCTCCTGAAAGTCATGCATTTGAAAACTATGACAAACGTCTGCTTACTGAATCTGGCTCTGTCAGACTTGCTGATGGTCCTGTCGCTGCCCTTCTGGGCTCTGTATGTTCAAGGTCATTACATCACAGCCAATGCCATGTGTAAGGCTATGACAGGCATATATCAGGTGGGATTTTACAGCGGGATCCTGTTTGTGACCCTGATGAGCGTGGATCGCTATCTGGTTATCGTACACGCCGTGGCAGTGCTGGGGGCCAAGATGCTGCGCTACGGAGTTGTGGTTAGTCTTGTTATATGGGTGATTTCGATCTGTGCCGCTCTCCCGGAGGTCATCTTTGCAGCAATGGTGACAGAGGACAACCTCACCAGATGCCAGGGAAACTATCCTTTGGGCTCGGCCCATAAGTGGAAGCTTTTCCGCAACTTTAGCGAAAACACTGTGGCACTTTTCATCTCTTTGCCCATTATTGCATTCTGTTACATCAGAGTGCTGATGGTGGTGCAAAAGACCAAAAACTCAAAAAAGGATCGAGCCATAAAGCTCATACTTGCCATTGTTGCAGTGTTTGTGGTTTTCTGGGTGCCCTACAATGTGGTTGTGTTTCTAAAGACCTTGCAGCAGTTTGATATTCTCAATAGCTGCGAGGCGTCTCGTCATATTAACATGGCCATGGACTTGACAGAGACAATCGCACTGACACACTGCTGCGTCAATCCAGTCATTTATGCTTTTGTTGGAGAAAAGTTTCGCAAAAGCCTAACAAGCGTGTTTTCGAAATATATCGTGTGTTTGAAGGTCTACCAGTCAACGTCGATTCATTCAAAAGTTTCAGAAAATGACACCTCCAACACGGCTTTGTAAAGAACAGACATCTTTTCTTTATTTACTCCCACCAAAACAGGACCCAGTTCAAAAGTCCCTTATGATTTTTTTCTTAAATGATGGAAACGTTTTAGAAACTGCTTATATTTGCTTTATTAGTTTTGCTTCTCTGCTTTTGTAGCTTCGCAATATACATTTTAATGCAAGCTTTTTTGACAACACAACATCATATCGCTGTACTACCTCAATAAAATAAAAAATCCCTTTAAAAAAAAAAAAACATCTGGTGAGGCAAAAGAAGGTTTCTTCCACCAAGTGTGCTTGTGAATAATACAGTGTCTTACAGTCAAACTATTTTTCAGTGGCTGTAAAATGACCTAATGCATTAAATTACTTTAATCGTATTTCAGTACATTTAAATTTGCAAATGTATATAACACATCCAAACCAAATCTTCTCCCGTGAGCTCTTACCTCATACCATGCAAAAGCATTTAGCACATGCTCTGTACTTCACTGTCAATAACCACTGGACTTCCTAAACCATACGCATCAAAGGCAAAACCAAAAAGAAATATTACAAGAATGTACTGAAATGGCCTAAAGAAGATGTCTCAATGTTGAATGTTGAATCTGGGTCAAGAACTCAAATTGTTATGCTGTCTTTCTGTGTAATATCCAATATAACATTTTATCTTCAAGTTACTCATTTCAAACACAGAGATTGATTCATGTTCATCAATATATTGATAAACAAATAAATCACAAACGTGTGTTTCAAATGTATGTTGTAATGCTTTATGTTACCACAAGAGCACTCCATATAGGGCATGGTTTAATGCCTCCGATGAACCAGGAAAATACCAGGTAAAAGTAGTACAAGGATAGACACAGACAAAGTGAAGTGCTAATGCTGTACTACTGCTGGTTCACTTACTGTACATGTTGGATTCTGGGAGTTTCTGAGTCGGGATTCTGATTTGAGGGGGTAAAAGTTTTATTGGTAGCTCAGATTTTCCACCGTTGAGTACAAATAAAACTTTGCAAACTTGCTGACTTGCATATAACTCAATACTTATCTGTTTACACAAACGTAATGTTCGCTTGTTTAAATTTCTGACAGTGAATAAATGTTTATATTACGTGAATATTTTCAATCCATTTTTTACTTAAAACATTTTTAATTCACTTTATTTGTTCATTTTACCTTTTTTAACATCCCTTGAGTCTGTCTTTTTTTCAAGGGAGACCTGGCCAAGAATACACCATTTAAAAATAAAAACACAATAGTAACATTTTTTTAATATAACATTGTTTGTGTCGGGTATCGTCTATGATGTGACCTGTGCCTCCTGTGCCTCCTGTTACTGATTATTAAAAGTCGTTAGAATAGTGCTTGTTCTCCGGCACATACTTGGGCAAGTATGTTGTGTGACAATAACAATATGCTCTTCCATTACGAACGTTTTTAGCAGTGTTTTGAACTCTCCCATGACAACAATGTGATCAAGATGTAGTGTTTTTTGGAGATTATTCCAAGGGAGAGGTGCAGCGCAAGCAAAGACTCACTACAAAATTCAGAACAAAACATGGAAGAGTATTCATCTACAAGAGCGAGAATCATACTAATTATAAAAATAAGAAGATTATTTAGATAAAGAAGATTAACCAGGATGGCTGAGTCCTCATATAGTATTGTCAATGTCCTTCTAAAACCTCAGATGTCCAAATTAAGGTGCTAATAGGTTTCAAAATGAAACCTAAAACTATGATCCGAACTTCTCTTTTACAGTAAAATCTACCGTAAGGGGTATTTACCAATAAAATCATTCCTCGTGCTTTTAGTATTTTAGTTCACTTGTATAACAACATCTGAGTAAATGTATATATATATATGTGACCCTGGACAACAAAACCAGTCTTATGGGTCAATTTTTCGAAATTGAGATTTTTACATAATCCGAAAGCTGAATAAATAAACTTTCTATATAGAATCTGAGAGCGCAAAAAAATCAAAATATTGAGAAAATTGCCTTTGTATTTGTTAATCAGGGGCACTGTGGCAGACCATCCACTCACAAAAATAAAGTTTTTATATATTTAAGGTAGGAAGTTTACAAAATATCTTCATGGAACATGATCTTTACTTAATATCCTAATGATTTTTGGCATAAAAGAAAAATCGATCATTTTGACCCACACAATGTTTTTTTTGTCTTTTACTAAAAATGTTCCCGTGCGACTTAACACTGGTTTTGTGATCCAGGGTCACATATATGTAAACATGACAATGCAAACGTAGCAGATGTAAAATGTTCCAAATGTATTCATGCTCTGTAGCTATAAATGAAGTATACAATGTCACAGTAAGCAGTTTCAATTACAGCTAACCTCTGATTACAGCATGTGGAAAGTTCAGTCAACTTCCTGTTCTTTGTCACAAAATGAAACGTGGTCATTCAATGTGACCCTCATAGTGGATGGGTTGCGAATAGTCGACGAGTGTACATCAGTTGTACACTTATTATTGTAGTGCATCATCAGGGTGCACTTGATAATGTCAACTTTAATGGATGTTCTGCATTACCAAACCATCGTCATCAGAGAAGGACCACTACCCCATAACACAAGAACATTTTCATATTTTGATTATGAATAGGTTATGAAGGCACATGATTCATGATTTGAAGCCTGCAGCATATTTAAATTATTAACAAAAGAGAAACAGCAAAATGAGCATTAAATACATTTAGACACCTTTCTGGTTCACTTAATCTTTCCGTGCGGGACAGGCTTCATTGTTTTGATCTACATTAATTGTTGATTTTTTTAATTCTTATTTGAAATTCTGCTCTGTAAAACTTTTGTAAAACTGCTCTGTAAACGTTTTTGTAAAAAATGTGTTTGAGATGCAGAACTGTAAAGTAACTTCACCTCAACCTTTGAATTTCTTTTTAAAAAATACAGCAGAAAGCCACAGGTTTCTGAACGACTGAAGTGAAATGTTCTGCAGAGAGACGGATTTCCTGTGTGCTTACTGCTAATACACTAAGACTGCTGACATGACTATGTTTAAAAAATAGTTTCAAGTAGGCACAGTCAAAAATGTTTTCAAAACTTTTGAAATGTGTCAAATTAAAAATAACTTTAATGAAATTGGCCCACAGCTCGCCTCAGTCTAGCACCCTGAAACATAAAATACTTTGACATGTCTGTTGAAAAGTAGCCTAAATAATTTGAATGCAAAATTTCAATTTGGTTTAATTAAGTTTCTGATGCAAACTTAATGTGAGATGCATGAATTCACTGATTGTTTTTTTTCGTGGACTTCTGTGATCACACACACACGCATACACGCACGCACGCACACACACACACACACACACACACACGCGCACACACACACACAACCACTTCCCCATTATGAGATACAGTTGATTTTATCTGCATGCAGATCTACAGTATGGTCAGGACGACATTCTGTGAGGACTCTCAATATTCTAACAATGCTGCGTACTAAATGGCCAAAAAAAAATTCTGTATAAAAATGAGTCAAGATGGAGTTCATCTGTCAATAAAATAATACCTGACAACTGAATGCTACCTCAGACATTCAAAATAACACAGAAATTTTATCGAAATAGCATACTTTAAAAAGTAAACATGCCATTGGCTTACATTGCAGGAGCAATCCTTATCTACCAAAATACCATAGGCAGTGGTGTAAAGTATTGGAGTAAATGTAATTAGTTACTGTACTTAAGTATCTTTTTGGCTCTTTGTACTTTGTACTGAGTATTAAAGATATTTGCAATTTTTACTCTCTACTTGACTACATTTTTGAACAAGTATATGTACTCTTTACTCCACTACATTTGTAATGACTAATGCAATTACACATTACATTTTGCATGGCACCTATCTTTTTTTGCAGCAGTTTATTTTTGCTACAGAAGAATTAATATTGCTAGTTACAGGGTATTGAAGGTACTATAATCTTGTGGATTTTGCCCTAACTTACTAAAACTTGTCAACATGGCTTCTTTATGTGCATAGAAGTGCATTATCAGGTAGTTGTCAATCGGTGGCGGTTTATATGTGAAACGAGGACATGACTGCAGCTGGGGATGAGGCCAAAACCAGCATGTCAAGTGCAAAAAGGCTTTGACTTTTTTTTCAATTTGACTTAACATTATTTTATTTATCCGTTATATTGAAGAGACTTTGAAGGATTTTGAAGGAGTTTGGTTTACTTATGAGCACTTGAGCTTAAATGAGACTTGGGTGTTTGTAATAGACATAGATTATGGGGTCGGCCATGATTTGTTGCAATTTTGAGGTGTTCAGTCTTATTATGATTTAAGAAAATAAATGCGATTGCTCTGCTCACAAATCAACTGTTTCTTGTTTTTCACTTACATGTCTCTGAGGTGTGAAGGATTAGTGCTTCTTTGAGCCTACATTCAGTATGAGTAAAATACTCAAGTATTGTTAAAATCAGATCTCTCGAAGACTTTTACTGAAGTCGTTTTGGAATTGGTGACTTGTAACTTGTAATGGAGTAATTTTCGCTGCAAGGTATCTGTACTTTTACTTAAGTATGGTTTTCATGTACTCTTTACACCTCTGCCACAGAGTCTTTAGTGTTATATTTATTTATTTTTTGACATTGAGGCAGCAACTTCTTAAGAAATACATTATTATACTCTCTGCAAACTTCCGGACTGACAAGCGGGCATTTTGCCTCATAATAACTTCAAATGAAAGGCAAGCATGAAACCACACAAGAACAAAGGGAAATTATCAACATTGTTTTATTGAAATGTGTTCCATGAAAGTTTGTCTATCATGTGTCATATTTATCTATCATGTTATATGATATGACACACCCTTTAAGAACACAACTTACAACAGAAATATTGAAAAAAACCCATCTGTAAGACTAGTGTACTGTGTGTCTGTCCTTTTAAGAAGTCACTTGTGCACTTAAGTGATTAGGTGTGTGCTTTGTGTAAACCACAACACGTTGCTTAGTTGTTCTTCTAAAGCTGCAGGTGTTTTTTCAACGATTTACTAAAGAAAGAAATGTCTGTGCAATCATTAAAAAGACATATATACGTAACTATTTATATTGTAGTACCATTCACCATTAGTGTTTGTTTTCTCGTGCTGTCTACAGGCTGAGCATGTAAAGTAGGTAATTTCCTCTACATTTTGCTCCAAAGATGGTGGGAACCAATCATGTCATTGCTATCGACTACATACAATAGTTCTGAAACTAGTCCTGCACTTTGCAAAGCCCCTACCCCAATTTAACCAGAGGAAGTGTCACAAACCAATGCCCTGACAGAAAAAAAAGAGAATCTATATTAGATCTTATTTATCTCAACCGATCTCATATCATGCAATCTCATCTGTTCTTATTGTCTTGGAAGATCAGAGGGCAATTCCCAAATTGATCACATTTGTGTGAGTATTCTTTACTTATACACTATTGATGTTATACTTTGAATATGCATGCATGCACAAACATGCAGTATGTTCATGTATTGGAATAAATGTATTGGAGTGAAAGTGCAGTAGCCTATGTCATAGTCCCTTCTGCATGTTCATAGCAGAAACCTGAGGTGTCTTTTTGATAGTATGGTTTCACACTTTTGTTGAAAACATCATATGGTCACATTTGCTCTTCGAAGTTGGTAAAACATCTGTTTGAAACATTCACCAGATAGACCTAAATGTCACAGGTGGTTTGTAAAATCAATACATAGTTGTAGTGCTGAGAGGTATGTGAGATCTTCTGTGTCAAATTTATTCAATAATTATTATAAGACATTAGTTATTCACAAATTCGTACTGTACATGTTTTTACAGAAGAGTTATGCAAGCAGTTAAACATTTGTGTGTTTGTTTTCTATGTTGGGTTAAAAATGTAAAAAGATTCACAGATCACACACCAGCTGTTGTTACAAATACAGTTCGTTATTTTATTTATTATACGGTATAATTTGACAACAAAATAATCTTGTAATATTGCTAACATTTTTATTATTGGAAGGTAGAATCATTAGATGAATATAATCAAAATACAAATAATTGATTATTGCACGGAATTGACCTGTTTTCCCTTCTTTCATTCAAATGTTTTACTTATGGTAGCTACTGCATTATTATAAACTCTGTCTGTTTTCATCTACCACACAGTTACAAGTCCTCTGATTCTTCTGAAAATGAATTCTACCGTTTCAGAGCTGGGGTAAGACCACGCATCTCATACCTTATTGCAATAGGAGACCAGCAGAACATTATAGACACAACTGAAAAACAATTTGAAATCAGATGCATCAGTCTCTATAGTAGTGCTTCAGTTGCTGTCAGCTAAATCTGACTGGTTTGGGGAAATTTAGTTAAACGTTCACTTTTAGCAAAATCAAACAGAGCTTTAATGGCCAAAAATGCACATGCACCAAGAAACTTTGATGACAGACGTTTTCCGTACTTGCAGAGAAACAACAGACTGATACAGAAATACACATACTGTATAAAGAAGACCGTATAAGTGGGTTGTACAATAATAATAAAAATGTTTGAAAAGAGCACCATTCTCAAGCTCAAGGTTGCTGCACAAAACTAAGTAACAGCAACAATAAGCAAAATACTGACAATGAGCAAAAAAAATATATGACAAAACAATTCAAACAAATAGCAGGAATAACAAGAGAGATCTAGGCAGAAATAGGATAATACATAGTGAAGATAAAATTTTAACTTGAGGTAGAAATGGAATATAATTAAATGTCAGTGGAAGTGACTTTGGTGTTATGGCACTAAATGATTTGCCAAACATGGAAGACAGAAGGAAAAGAGGAACAATAAGGAGTTTGGATTCTGAATGTAATAACAGGTCATTCAGACATTTTAAGGTTAACAGAATTATTTAGTACTGTTTCCAGATACAGATAGGTAGCCAGTGTAATTCACAGAGTAATACTGTCAAGCATTATGCCAAAGTGATGTTGTAATTGGGAGGCAGACAGGCAGTCCAATGACAAAGGAGTTCGAATAGGCATGAGATTATGACAGTGTATACTTAAGAAAAATTGCAGTCTTGGTAATGGAGAGTACATAAGACTAAAATGTATGTATAAAAGGGAAAAAACTTAGATCAGACTTATTTAAAAGGAATGCTGGACCAAATACAAATACTCCAGTTTGATCAATGTTACATTTTAGAAAATTATCGTGTTACCCGATTTTGATATCAGTAATACAGGCATTTGCTGAACAATAAGACGCAGAGGACGCAGATAAATTGAAGGTCATCAACCGCAGTGGTTGAGACCATGGCGGCAAACAGTGTGACCGAGAGGTAGCATGTACATAGTGAATAGTAATGGACCAATCACAGAACCCTGAGGTACACCTTCAGTAGGACGAGAAATTGACGCCTTAAAGTTGTGCATCAAAATGAAATTTGTCTATAAGTAAACTATGATGTATTCCATGAAAGAGCATTGCCAGAGATGCCATTAGATGAAAAATGAGAGATACGAATATGTACAGCATATACTGCAACATACTTTACATGTATACAGAAAAGGTGCTAGTGCAATGCATTCCAAATTGACCTTCAGGCACATTTGCACAGAGTAATTTGTTTTCTTGTCTCTTTGTTATAAAAAGGACCACTGCACAGTCTTCTTGGACAGGCATGGTATCCTTCAGTACCCCACAGGTGTATAATCAAAAATTTACCAGGTGAGGCAATGACATGTTCTCATCATGAAATGAATAAAACAGTAATGACAGCCATGTTTATAAGTCACTATTGACTGTGTAGCTTTGCTTTATTTTTTCTTTAAATTATTATGTTTATTTTTCTGATTAAATTCGAATAGAACAGTTAATGATGACACAAACACCTCGCCACTCTACAACTATGGTGACTACTACAATGGAAATCTTGATCCATCTGACTTTTCCCCCTGTGAATATGGAGATCATGCATCCAGCCTCCTACCTGTTTTATACTCTCTGTTTTTCGTGGTGGGCATGCTGGGTAACTTGCTGGTGGTCTGGGTGATCTTGATGAGTGTGAAGCTGAGAAGCATGACTGACATCTGTCTTCTGAACCTGGCTTTAGCTGACCTGCTGCTGGTCTCCTCTCTCCCATTCCTGGCACACTATGCCAGTGATCAGTGGATCTTTGGAGGTCCCATGTGTACCATGGTGTTAAGTGTCTATCACATTGGATTCTACAGTGGGATATTTTTCATTGTATTGATGGGCATCGATCGATATTTAGCTGTTGTTCATGCTGTGTTCTCTTTGAGAGTCAGAACAAGAACATATGGGATCTTAGCCAGTGCGGTCATCTGGATCATTGCGATTGCAGCTTCATTTCCTGAGCTGATCAACCTTAATGTCAGTAAATACAAAAATCAAACCCTTTGTCAATCATACCCAACAAGTGATGAAAAGTCTCTTTTTTTAAAGACTTTCGGTATCTTTAAAATGAATGTTCTGGGATTATTAATTCCACTTGTTGTCATTGGATTTTGTTACTCAATGATACTAAACAGACTCCTGAGAGTTCGCTCTTCCAGAAAACAGGCCATGCGACTTGTCATTATAGTGATGGTGGTCTTCTTCTGCTGCTGGACTCCATATAATGTTGCAGCTTTTTTGAAAGCTTTAGAACTGAACAAACTCATAAATATAACCTGTGAAAGCAGCAAGAGAATCACTCTTAGTCTCCAGATCACAGAAGCTGTGTCTTACTCGCACAGCTGTCTGAATCCCATTCTCTACGTGTTTGCAGGAGAGAAATTTAGGAGGCACCTTTTCCGACTCCTGAATAAAACCCCCTTCAGCAGATTACAGTTCATGAAGAGTTATCTTACACAGGCCACAGGATCTTTTTATTCACAGACCACCAGCGTGGATGACAGGTCTACAGCAGTGTGAATGGAGGGAATTAATTGTGGTAGGAAATATGGACAAGGAACCATCAAAAAAATTCTATGGCACACATCATTTGCAGCTGATGTGCCCCATTCCTATAATGCAGCAGTTTGTAACCCTGGTCCTCGCGACCCCCCTCTCTGCATATTTTGCTTCTCTCTCTTGTTTAACACACCTGATTTGAATCACCAGCTCATTAGAAGAGCACTCCATGAACGAACTGTGCTTCGATTGACATTGTCCCTAGACAGTGTTCATTGCTCTCTACTCCTGCACACAGGAAATCAGCTGAAGTTTAAGAGCACGGATTTACGCTACGCGACAGCCTGCAGCGTTTTCACACACAGACAAACCTTACTAAGTGTTATTTAACCGTAATCATGAGATTTGCATGCGTCTTGTGCACTTTAATGCCCTTTGAATCTTACATGGGCCTACGCTCCTTACAAAGTGGAATCATGGCAGAATATAAATTGATGTTCACTTCGCAGGGCACTTACGGTTGTATTGAACAAACCTCTGAAAGAATAAGAAAAACATACAAAATATGCAGAGCAGGGGGTCGCGAGGACCAGGATTAAGAACTGCTGCTATATTGACTAGTTACAGTATAAACTTTAAATGCTTAGATTACAGGCAGGTTTGTTATTAGTAACATCTGTAAATGTTTGTATTTAATTTGAATTAGATCATTTATGTGTGCTTTGATTTTTATTTGTTTTCCAGCAATGCATATGTATGTAGTTCTCAATCATTTTGTGATGGTATTGTGTTGGGTTTGTTTCTTGTACTATATCTTCTAGAACTGTATTTACTTGTTACAATACTGTATACAAAACATGTTACAATAATGCATTTACTAACTAGATAAACCGTTTTTATAAACAAAAATACTTTCAGTAAACAAATCCTCACATTGGAATTATAAAGTCTGCCATTTTTGTCAAAATTGAGTTATTTACATGTTCACACATAACTTATTTACATTGTGATGTTTTTTCTTTACATTGTGTACATTTGGGGACTTTTTGGAAAACAAAAAGGTTTTATCTACAGAGTCAAATGGAATGCAAAAACTTTGCTCAGAATGTAGATAGAACCTTATAATTCCAAGGTGACGAAATATAAGTGTGTGACCAAAGTGTTTAAGTGATATTTGTGATATTAACGATAAGAACGTGATTTAATATTCTTACAGGTTGAAAGTTTTAAAACGCTTGACCTGAATGTTTAAAAAGCGTTTGTTCTGAAGATGTACGCTAAAATGTCTAAAATTAGTTTCATGGACAAAAATATAATTTTGCAAACACAAATGTTTTTGTCATTACAAAATAACCATTTTCTTAAAAAAAATTTAATTAATGACTGACCGAATAATGAAGAGAGCAGCCAATAAACGCTCAGAATAGATGGGGACTCCTTTAATATTGTATAAAAGCATCTCAAGGTGAAACTGCCGCTTGATACTATGATTCAAATACAAATGATACAGTGATACAATGATACAAATTCTATTCAAAAATGACTACACTGAAGATGCCAAAATGTAATAAGTTTTACTTTTTGTTTCAATTTTTAATTCACAGCATAATTTTAATAAATCCTTTTGTGTTATTCCACGGTTTTGATGAGCTTACTATTTTTATAAAATGTAAAAAAAGAAACATGAAGGAAACGAGTGTTCTGAAACTTTTCACTGGTAGTGTATATGTTTGTTTTCATATTGGGCAAATGGACAACAAAAGGTTTTCTCATATTTTTGTGTGTATGAAGTTTCAAATAAATGTGTAGAATAGATAAAAAACACCAGTAAGTGTATAACTCTCATTCCAATTCAACACATTTAGCCACATAACTATTTAGAAAACTATACAGAGTATATATATATATATATATACAGTAGAAAACAAAACTTTTTAACAGTCGTATGTAAGATATGTACATGTAGAGCACATAAAGTATACAGTGGCCTTCTTATGCAGCTTAAACTCTTAAGTCACACTTAAATTAGATATAATAACCTGAGAGGAAAATTACCTCTAGAACTACATAACCTCTTGGGTCAAATATGGACAAACCCACCATTCGTTAACATTAACCTAGAACATTCTCGTTTAGTTTAATCCAGTGGTTGGGTTTGTCCATATTTGACAGAGCCATTGGTTAAAACAACCCAACATTTTTAGAGTATTGGGCCCAGTTGGTTAAAAATAATTCTGCAAATGACAAATAAAAATTAGTATAGGTCATTGTTTTAGCAAATTCCAGATGTCAATTATGCATTGACTTTCTCACTTCATGTTATGCATGTTTGTATAAGAACTAGGGGTGTAACGATACTTCGTATTAAGTAAATTTTGCGATGCAATAATGTTATGATGCGCATCGTAGAGAGATGGGGATATTTATGATATGATGTTTAATTCTATTCGTTCAGCGGTCAAGACGCTACCAGCTCTGCGCCAGCGCGTCACGTGTGCTTATCTCACATATGTGACCCTGGACGACAAAACCAGTCTTAAGGGTCAATTTTTCAAAATTGAGATTTTTACATCATCTGAAAGCTGAAGAAATAAGCTTTCTATTGATATGTGGTTTGTTAGAATAGGACAATATCTGGCGGAACAACAACTGTTTACAAAGCTGGAATCTGAGGGTGCAAAAAAAGCAAAATATTGAGAAAGTCGCCTTTGAAGTTGTTAATCAGAGGCACTGTAGCAGGCCATCCACTCACAAAAATAAAGTTTTTATACATTTACGGTAGGAAATTTATAAAATATCTTCATGGAACATGAACTTTACTTAATATCCTAATGATTTTGGGCATAAAAGAAAAATCTGTCATTTTTACCCATACCCTGTATTTTTGGCGATTGCTAAAAATGTTCCCGTGCTATTTAAGACTGGTTTTGTTGTCCAGGGTCACATATGCGGTAGAGAGAGAAGCACAAGACACAATCTGTGTCTCCAATTGGTTTACAAAGCGTCATATTTTCCTTCACAATCGCTGTTAAAACACAGCAAACTTGAAGCGTGACTGCAGGCGAGTCACCCCGAAACTCATTACAAAGGCAGCACAAACGTTTTTAAATGCCAATGTTAATTTATCCGCTAACGTGAGCTGCATAACGTGATATGCAACATAAAGTAAACCAAAAGAAACCAGCGCTGTTCCGATCAGAGAAGCGATGAAGTGAGTCGTACTGTATATTAAAAGATCGAATGACATGCTAAAAAACAAGTATGTGATTTGCATGATAGAAGAAATGTAATACAGTTTATGTAATATGTCTTTTTGAAAGATTTTTCTCATTCATTACTGTTTCAAGCAAAAACAGTGCAGCTTCAAAGAGACATGAGCCAATAGCGCTTGAGCGTGAGCTCTGTCAGAGCGTTTCATTGGTTGAATGTACTGAATGAATACGCCCTTCACTGAACGAAGGAGTCAATTGAGTCAAAATGAGACTGAATGAACTGTTACATGTCGTTCATGGTCTAATATTCTCTGTGTTACAACAGTAGTAGTTACTCAACTTTTCTGAAAAATAAAGGTAATGACCTGGTTTAATTTAATTCCAAGGTAAAGTAAATTATGTCGAAACAGTTAAATCTTTGTATGGAACATTTAATTACACCAATTAAATGAGTTAATCCAGATAGATTTTAGTAGACTAATATAATGTAGATTTCGTCAACTAAAAATAGACTAAAACTAAATAGCATTTTAGTCAAAAGACTATGACTAAAACTAAATCAAAATTTGCTGTCAAAATTGACACTGATCTTAATTCTAATTTCAGTTAAGCCTTAAAATGTAAAAATTCTTTATTAAGTTGTATGTGCAACAAAATAAGTTGCTGAAATTGTTAATATTTTGAAAATAAATGTTATTTGAATTTTTAATTTTGTTAAAAATTTCGAGTTGTGTATCGTATCGTGAACCCAGCATCAAGATATGTACCGAATCGTGAGCTGAGTGTATTGTTACACCCCTAATAAGAACTATAGTTAATGTAATCTATATTTGACCGCACATTACTCATGAAAAACAGCCCTCCACTCATCAGCGCTTAAAAACTGGGTTACAGGTTTAACCACATACCCAGCCATTACCGCTACACAAACATCTGATTCAAACTGTGCTCAGCTATCATTCTCCCACGGTACGAAAGCAGTCAAAGCCAGATTGTCGTCATATTGTAGCACACACTTGTAATATCTCTAGTATGACCACTGTGATGCAGTCTCATTTCTGACATTGTGGGTTGGTCATCATTGGCCAGCCCAGATGTCAAGATTAAACAGCATGTGTGGACGTTCATTATGGGGGACATTCATAAGAAACAAGCTTTTGTGGGACTATCCCCACCACTCAGATGAAACTCTTGCCTACATTGTTTTTGTTCTCTGCAAATTTGCCCACAGTACAAAGAGCAAGAGGGTGGAGACTATGAACAAAGTCAAAGAACAAAAACATGCAGTATAACATTCACACACAAATGGCTAATGGAAGTGTGTTTGACGAAACTCCTGTTAGTAACCTGTGTCCTGAAACCTAATCAATAACCTTAATCAGTTTTATCTAAGGGTTTGGAATGATAATGGAATTGATGTAGTACGCGGTTTTGCACCTGTTTAAAAAGTTTGCCTTAAGAGCCACAAAGGTTACAAACTCTCCTCTCGGTTTCCATACACCAGTATTTTGATTATGATTCATTGGCCAAAAAGTGAAAACACAAAATAAACAAAATTAAATGTTCATATGGTGATATTGTGACAGCACTAAATGTATCTAGTTATGAAAAGCTACTCTGAGGAACAAAATTAGCATTCAGGACATAGGAAGATGTGCCAACCTTGTTTTAAGACCTTCAGTACTAGTAAAAACAATTCATTGGCTTAGTAAATAGCACAAAAATAAAATCATTTAAGTGATTTTTTCAGTGGGACATATTAAAAAAATCAATAAAAAATATTTTGGTGAATTCTGATAGAAATATTTGAGGATTATTTACTTGAACTGATCAGTTTTAAAGTAATTCCTACCAATTGTCTCTGTTTTTAACATCAACTGATTAAATTGAGTAAAATTCACGGCTAAAGTGATCACGTGCGCATCATGTCTGCTTTCCTCAGCGACAAGTCTAACCAGCAATCGGCACTCCTCAGAAATCTTGTTTGTAATTGTATATTGTTGGACTTTTTAGGCAGTCCTGCATGTTCAAAAATTTGCACAGAGACGTTCTCCAAAATCGATTAGAAGTTTATTATCAGATGTAAAAAGGAGTAACAAAGCTTTGGGTTGTCAGACGATCTCCTCACTCCACCACAAGCCAACAACCCAAATTATTCAAAAACACCCATATTTATTCAGTATGTGACGTCGCTCGCATCTTCTGACTCCTCCTCTGCCTTTTAAAAGAAAACACTCAATCATCTAATGCTTTTAATTATGTAGCGTTGTTTCTTAATCCTATGATTCATTAAAACACATCACAACTCATGATTATACTTAAAACATATGCAGTGGATTGATTCATAACATTTCTTTTATATGTGACTCTTTGTGTGTGTGTGTGTGCGTGCGTGCGTGCGTGCGTGCGTGCGTGCGTGCGTGCGTGCGTGCGTGCGTGTGTGTGTTGATTTAGATAATTTATGGTTCCAACCCCCACTTATCCTGTCTCACTTCGTTTGCCACAGTAACTTTCCACTGAGTAAAATAGAAAGCACATGACAAAAGCACACAGCTTAATGATTTAATGAAAGAAAACACTTATTGATTATATTGATAATTAAATCATACTTTTATCTGAAAAATATTCCCACAATATCCAATAGTTATATATTAAACATTTACTATCAATTGTCTTTGTATTTTACCTCAGCTTAAAAAAAGAAACCTTGATGATTCTACTCGCGGCTAAACGAGAGAGCCACCTAACTTAAAAGACTTCTCTTGCAAATCCTGGTAAGTAGTCAGCTAATACTGCATATGTTGGCAAACTTTAAGCTCATTAAACATTGACGGTATGTTCGTGTATAAGTTACACAACAGTGAGTTAGTTTTCTAAATGTTGGCGCATCCGTTTGTATGTTAGCTAGTACCAGTGACCATTTTTGGAATGGGTAACGTTAGTACTGTTTGAATCACAGTGTATTTATTTCAACTGACAAATGTTAATACAGCCAGGATATTTAAATTTATAACGTTATATATATATATATATATATATATATATATATAAAATCAATAACGCTAACGTAACGTTACACTGATTTCACTCCGCCTTCCGCCACCATGTTGAAAAAGAAACCCGGGAGTACAGATAGACTTTGGACTACCAACCTGGTGTTATTAAAACTATTTATGATCTTATATGTGGAAAACATGAGCTGAGGATGTATGTTAAATAACACAAGATGTTTTATGTCATGAAATGGAGGTGAGACACGGTGACAAGGTACAGAGGACCCAATCGCAGACAGTGGGTAAGGGGTTAACAGATTTTAATAAAAAAATGACAAAACAAAAACCCACGATGGGGTAACACTACAAAACAGGGGACTAGAATAACAAGACAGGACTGAGACTAACTACACTAAACTAGACAAGACTAAAAAATAACATTTACCATATAGTACAGAAGACTAAACTACACTAACAAGACAAGACCTCACCCACATGAAACAAGTGACAATCACACCATGAACCAGCACGGGACAGAAAACACAAGGGCATTATAAAGGGGATAAATCAAGAGGAAACAGGTGCGGGGCATGAACTAATAAGGAGCACTAACGAGGAAACAAGAGGGCAGGAACAATGACGAGACCTGGAGAGAGTATGGCAAGCCAAAAGGTCCAAAACGCCTCTCTCCACATGAAACAAAAGGTTGTGTCATGGTTCTGCCACTAGATCAAGAAAAGCAAGACAAGATGCGGCAGAACCATGACAGTTTTACTTGACCACTTCAGACGTACCATCACATATTTGTAACAGTTTAAGCTACCACAAGCGGGTTTCACTCGCACACACAGCTACTCTAACGGTGTTTTTAAATGAATCATTTCTTTATTCATGTCACAGACACGAATAGCAACACTATACCCGCTTGTTTCTAACACTCGTGTGTGTGTATATACTGTACTGTATACGGGGTAATCGGCGCTCCGTTTCCAGCTGCACTGCCGAGGGCAGCTGCCGCTTCGGTCTTGTACCGGCCGGGGCTGTCCCGGTACAGCAGAGCAGCTACAAACGGAGCGCGGATTACACCGTATGTATCAGTATTTACACATAGAAACAAGCTAGTATATGGTTACTAATATGGGGTCTGTAAGCACACTATTTAGGGCGCAAACCTCCCTTTAAACGAAATGACGCGTTGTCATTTGTGGTGAGCCACCGCGGTAAAGTTAGTTTGACATTGGACATTCATTAGACATTCGGTTTCATACCAATTAAGCTCTTTGAGCCTGTTATGTTTTGATCCCAAACTAACTCAGATAGATATAAATATATGCCCTTTACGTTGCACAAGGCTTAATTACTAAAAAAAACTATATAAATTAACCATGAAAATTGATTAAACAATTTAACTACGTGACATTAATCTATAAAACCAGTAATAAAATGTTCAGAAAAGCATGTCTGTTATTGCACAAGGCTCCATTTTTTGGAATTAGCTTTTTGTGTATTTTATAATAATTGTACAACTTTTAATGTATGTAATTACATAAATCCATTAAACGACAACAGCATTTGAGATAAAGGTATCAAACCAACTGTAACATACACAGAGCATTATTCCCTATGATGCACAAGGCTTGTTTTTCTGATTATCTTTTAAGTCTCACTTACACGCTGGATCTGAGACATCCCAAGACTCACAGATACTCATTTGAAGTGTTCCTAAAACGTCGTCTTGAACTGGATACAGCAAAACTTTCTTTTAAGGTTCAGAGACTAAATAAATCACCTGCTTGCATAGACTACTGATTCAAGAGCATTCCATAGAATGGGAATTCCTGTTGGAAAGTTTTTCTGATTCCTGTTGGAAATAAATGCCTTCAAGGGATAGTTCACCCAAAATGAAAACATTTCAATAGACTCACCTTTAAGTTGTTCCAAACATGTATGAGTTTCTTCTGTTGAACACAAAAGAAGATATTTTGAAGAATGTTGGTAACCAGACAGTTGATAGACCCCATTGCATTTTCATAGTATTTTTTATTACCATGGAGGTCAATGGGGCCCATCAACTGTCTGGTAACCAACATTCTTCAAAATATCCTCCTTTGTGTTCAACAGAAGTAAATATAGGTTACAGGTTTGGAACAACTTGAGGATGAGTAAGTAATGACAACATTTTCATTTTTGGGTGAACTATCCTGGTGTTGCAGTTTGATGCATTTATTCATTTATTGCTTTAATGGTGATTGTATATGGGGTATGCACCAGGAAATAAAGTAAGGTTTAATCATTAAGGCTGTTTTAAATGCTCTTATTTTACATGCAATCTTAATTATTAAAACAATATAATTTTGTTAGACTTATTTCAGATTGTCCAATGCTTAATTAACAAATACATTATATTTAAATAATTTGTGTACAGTTGCTTTCTTATTTGGTTTTATTATTCTTGGTAAAGTACTCCTGTAGTAAACAAGTAA
Organism: Triplophysa rosa; assembly: GCF_024868665.1. Lineage (NCBI taxonomy): Eukaryota > Metazoa > Chordata > Actinopteri > Cypriniformes > Nemacheilidae > Triplophysa > Triplophysa rosa. The sequence continues at coordinate 13,550,500 of NC_079897.1, read as the reverse complement.
CTGCAACATTTTGATAATTGATAGTCTAATATTACATTAAATTACATTTACTAAATTACTAATTGAAATTTAACAAAACAAATGTGCTATATTTCAACAATTTACACAAGAAAAACTGAATAAAATATGTAAAATGAGTAAATCCGAGTAACTAAGCGGTCAATTCAATGAAATATACTATTTAAATTGATTAAATGCAAGTAAAAATGTAAGTAAATCTGAGTAACTCAATTATTTCATATGTAAAATAAAATTGAGCAGATCTACTCGATTTTATTTTACATATAAAATAGAGTTACTCAGATTTACTTACATTTTTACTTGCATTTAATCAATTTAAACCATATAATTCATTGATTGTCTTTTTTGTGTGTAAATTGTTTCACAAAAAAAATGGAGTAAATCGCAGTAAAACTTTTTAGAGTGTAGTAAGCATGCTTTTTGGCACATTGATTACCATTTGTGTAACCAAGAGTCCCTTTTGACAAAACAGTGTGTTGGTGCTATGGCAACACTTCTGGCATGTGCACCAGTGTCTGAGCATGTGTAAAATCATGCTTATTTATAGTCGATGCCAGGGTCAAGTGTTGTAGCACCTATGCGCACTATGGAGACCATAAAAGGCATTCAACTTCTTTTGTCCTCGTGAAGTTGTATGTTGTGTTGTATAAAACAAAACGGCAGAGTTTTGAGAAGAGAGAAGTGTGAAAATCGTGCAAAGTTTAAAATATTTAAATGAAGAATAATTTCTGTAATTTAAGAACAAAACAAAATACTTGTACAGTATGTGCTGCCTTGCCCATCCTCCTGCAACCCAGCTAACAGGGAACGTTCGCACAACTTTCGCTAACGTTCTTTAAAAGTTGTCTAAAAGTTAGAACAAAACGTTCTTCAAATAACGTTTATGGAACGTTTTCATAACGTTATATTTAGTTAATATACGTTCTCAAAACGATGAGAGAAAACGTTCTTAGAACAATGTTCTCGGAACGTCCTCATGACGTTATTTATACTTGATGAATGTTCTCAAAACGATGAGAGAAAACGTTCTTAGAACAATGTTCTCGGAACGTCCTTATGACGTTATTCATACTTGATGAATGTTCTCAAAACGATGAGAGAAAACGTTCTTAGAACAATGTTCTCGGAACGTCCTTATGACGTTATACTTGATGAATGTTCTCATAATGATGAGAGAAATCGTTCTTTTTATTCTTTTTTTGTGGGCATTTCAGTTAATTCAGGTGCATTCCCCTCCCAGATAGCAAACTGACATTGATCAATGTCGATTTCTGGTTATAAATGTCATTATCGGGCGTCAATCAGATTTCCATGTCGAATCAACGTTCACAATTTGGTAGGTACATCAGTAGGTTTTCGTCAAGAATAAAATATAGATTCAACATCGAAATGGGGTTATCAACACGACGCATCAGGTCGGAATCATAACCTAATTTGGAAACTTGGTGGGAGGAGTCGGAGTGCTGCTCGCTCTTGACTTCAACACTCTCGTGCGTGCATACAACTTTGCGCGGCCAACTTTCGCCAGAGTACATCTGAGGTAAGCGAATGTTTTGATTTTACATAGTTTTTTATACTGAAATATAATATATTTTACCAATATTTTGTTATCGTAGTTTTAATGTGTTATACAGTATTGTGTAGGTTTGAAACGTTCTTGCATCATAATCTTGTAATTTATCGTCGTGTTAGCACACGGCCTGGTGAGCCGGTAGTGAACTCTAAGGTAAATGTTAATGCCGTTTTAGTTTTTTAAAACTGCCACATGCAGCATCGACCACGTGTAAAACTTTATAATTTTCTAAAATTTAGGATGAAAGCGATCACTTATGTCGTAACTATGACAGCTAGAACATGAAGCACGTAAACTAAATGAGCACACAGATTGTAATTATTTTAGATTTTCAACATTGTCTCTATGTTGCCAGGTTTTTGTTTGTACCTGAAACTTAAGGCACCACTTCAGCTCAGTTATGTAAGTAAAAAGTTATCAAGTAATTATTAAAGATCAGTAAACAGTCAGTAATGAAATAAGAACAAATTGCAAATAGAACAGGTACAAATTATGTAAACAGTGTTTTTATTTAAGCGTTGATTCAGTAAACTAGTGAAATAAAACATTGAAGAGTGGTCACTGTTGTTCTTAATACATTTGCATCTCACAGAATGTTTTTTATGATTTCTGACTGTGATTTGACATAAAAGCCTGTGATTGTTATTATTTCCTCAGACAGGAAACCTGGAGCCAGTGAACCAGTACACTGCCAATGATGAGGCACAGAGGGCCATCTCTGCCACTGAAGCCATTCTGAACAACTGCTTTATCAGAGTGTACTGGCACACCTCCAAAACACAAGAGCAGGGACCCAGTCAGAGCTTGAACCCTGGTAAGTAGTTTTCGCGGGGAGTGAAAGAGAGATACCCAAACATTAAAATTTGGTCATCATTTGCTCACCCTCCAGTTGTTACAAAACTGTATATATTTCTTTGTTATTCTGAACACAAATTAAGATATTTTAATAAGTTTGTTTCAAAGTCATTTTGGGTCTAATTGGGCCATTCCCATAGTAGGACAAAAGACTACTATTAAAGTCAGTGGTGACCCAAAACGGCTTAGTTACAGACTTTCATTAAAATATCTTTATTTGTGTTCAACACGACAAATAAACGTATACAGGTTTGTAAGGCTGGTGGATGAGCAAATGATGACAAAATGTTCATTTTTGGATGAACTATTCCTTTAAAATGCAGGAATGAATCCCCTACATTATTGTTCCATGTTGGTACGGCGGTGTCATCAACAACAGCTATTAGTTCAGTTTGGTTCCAATCTGTACACACAATAGATTTTTGTTCTGTTGCGTAGTTACTGTTATGTGAATAGTCTTGTGACTGAATGGATTTGTAATGGGTTTAAATTCTATGGTTGTTATTGCTGGTCTTTTTTTCTGTGAAATCCAGATGAAGAGATCAAGAGGCCTGGACAGATGTTGACTGCAGAACACCACACTGAGCAGACTTGTGCCACAGTTTTGCATAAAGTATGTCACAAACCAAAGAGAAACGCTGCGCTGCTTCTTTAACTACTGAACAATTACATCAATGACTGTGCATGCACCCCACAGATACACTGCGCCGCGTCTTTGCCAAACACGTTGTTGACTATGCGCACTGCACAGACGCGTCTCGCCGAACACAAAGTTTTAATGTATGCACACTCGCATCTTTGATAACTGTGCACATTGTTTTGTTTGACTGTACATATACTGGCAGCGCGTAGCTCCTGCCGCAACTAAATTACATTATACTTGTTTCATATTGTCATTTATATACATACTGATCAACCTGTATGGACCTCAAAATAAATAGACTGCTGTTGTTATGTACGTAAGAGGGTTAGCAGGGCTCTAGTGTGCGACCTTATTTCTCAATGGTGCAACTAAAAAAATCTGAGGTTGCACCGGTGCGACCAGCCGTTCGAGGGAGAAAGAAAGTCTCCGCGACTCTGAAAGTCTCCCTGTGATTCAACAACAGACACACATTAGGCCCATATCGTGGTCTAAACCAATCAGAGATAGTGAAGGGCGGACCCCGTCTGATTGGCCGTGGTCCAGATATTCCTGTACGTGTGTGTACCAGAGGTCAAGTTAAACGAAAATTCTCTGTCATTGACAGATTTTTTTTACCAGTGATGGAAAAACCTGAAGGCCGTCCGTCCGTCCGTCATTTTGACGGATTACAATGAGGGCAATTTGTAACTCCCCGTTTCCCTTCATTAGAGCGTGATATGCTCGCGAAGGGACGTGCGTGTTTTCACCTGTCATTGTTACATGACTAGACATATGTGATGCGATCTGGGAAAACCCGTCGGATGTCGCGCTGGGATGCGGGAAAGACAGTTCACCTATCAAAGTAAACCACATAACATGAAGAATGAAGGAGTATCAATGCACATTTCCCGCCAGTCCTGTGTAAACTACTGCATGCAAAGTTTTTTATACAATGTTTTTGTGAGATGACAGAGCTCCCCGTCTGCAGCACCTGGAGTTATCCGATCGCAAAACATACAAGGGATGATCAAAAGTCCAGACACTATGCACATGATAAACAACGTAAAACTTGCTTCACTGCTTATCAGTTGTTATCCGTAATGTTTGCTAGTTTCCTTGTGTAGTGATAATGGCAGAGCTCTCGTTCTTTAAGTGTGCCCGCACCATTTTCCTTTCGTTTTATTCAAACGGTTTTGTACAGTATTTTTATAGACTTCAACACTAGTAAATGTTTTTTTATTAAATTGTTATTAGAGTAAGTATTTTACCACTGTAAAGTGACTTTTACTTGTGATTCTGGACTGTTGTGCTTTTATTTTCATCACTTAACTTTAAACCCGTTTTCCTCCAAATTCCGTTCCTGAAAATCATAGCGCTTCAGCCGACCTCAGCCATAACTGTTGTTACACACCCGAGGTTATGAGCAAAATAAAAACTGATCTGGAAAGGGCTTCAATATGGTATCAAAAACTGTAATACTGTATATAAATTTGCACCATGTGTTGGGTTTTCACAGATCGAATCACATATGAACATAAACATTAAATATATAGATGAATATAAACAACAACGGCTTTATTGGGCATTCAGTTGTATTAAAATACAAGTTCCGAGACGCAAGTACAGCGTGATGATGTCACGACCATACTAATTACCACCTAAAGCCACCTTGCACCATAGTGACGGGTAATAATAGATTATGACGGATTTTTTACGAGCCTGTCAGTCAAAATGACAGACAATAAAAAAGTCTAGCGCAACCTCTGGTGTGTACGTGTGAAAATGCGTGTGCTGCAGTCAGACAGAGAGGTGAGGAGCATATAGGCCTGTCAGTTAAACAGAGTGGATGTAGCTGCGGATGATGAGAGAAGATGAAAAGAACGATTGACAACTTTTTTGTGAATAATGTTAAGTTAAGGCCTGATCCGTCCGAAACTCATAAGCGATGCTCTGACACGGAGCCATCAACCTCCCAGGTTATGTCAAGCCCTGGTCCATTTATCTTGAGATGTTTTAAGTTTCAGTTCAGTGAAGCACTTTAAGCACCAACACTTTTTCAGTAAGTTACCTTTCTTGTAGAATTGTGCTTCAAATAAACAACTTTATGTTGACCAGATTGTTAGTTAATCATTTACAAGTCAATTTTGCCTATATGGACAGCGATTTAAAAAACAGTGAACTGGTAAAACTGTGGTGTTAAATGCGATGCGGTCGAAAATTTGGGTGCACCTAACTTTTGTGCTGGTGAACCCAAGAAAAAAAGTTAGGCGCACCAGTGCAACCAGTGCAAAAAGTTAGTCTAGAGCCCTGGTTAGATTATTTAGTGTAGAGGTCATTTCAAGAGTGATAAACAAAGTGATGGAAAATACTTATTTTCATGCATGTTAAAAATGTGGAAAGAACTCACTGCATCTCACCCTTTCCTGGCTGCATTATTATTTGTAGAGTTTATGGAATGTGTGCATACATTGTTACAAGTATGACAGTTAACATTTCAAAACAACATTTATTTATTTTGTTTAATATTTTATTAATTTAGGGAAATGAGAAAGATTCTTAGCCCTCATCAGTCTATTTGGATGTTGTTGATAGTGTAAAAACATAAACTTTAAAGCACATGTGATTGATGGATTAGCATTGCTCAACAATACGTACTCAATTAATGTAAAATAGTTTGACTTGCAAATTATTTTTAACAATTTAACTGTGAATCTGTGAACATTTTTACTGTCAGTTAATGGGCCAATGTTAGCATCCTTACCTAGAAACACATGCTATGACTGTCTTACATGTGTTAAATAAGTTAGTAACATCTATTTACAATCTATCTATTTACTTTACAGATAGAGCATGAAGAGACACCACACACACATTCAGATAAGATTTCTCACTGATTAAATGTTCATATGAAAGTTTGTTACGTTTTGGTGGTCAAGTTATAATTCACTGTCATAAATCTAAATGAAGGGTTTGGTTCCAAAATGAGATAACTAAGTTTTAATTTTTTTTCAAAAATATGTTTTTTTATTGAGCATTCCAATTTATATAAATCAAAGTGCAGCTGCTTTGTTTTGATTTAAGCTATGATAACTAAAAAAAAGTACAGCTAACTAACACAAAAACATGATAACATAATAAAAAAAGATTTTTGAAAAATTAATGAGTTTTTAAAAAGCTTTTATAATTAAAATACCTGTTGATTGCACATGTAACTGTTGTATACTTTTTTGTTCCTGGAATGATGTTAATAAACGTGATGTTGAAAGAGAACGTTGCAGCACTGCTCATCTTAAAATAACATTTTAATAACCTAATCTAAACTATTTTTTGTTCCAAATAAACGTTCTCAGAACGTTGGATTTTCAATACATTTTTGGTGGCAAGAACGTTATAGGAACATTATGCTAACCATACATTAACGTTCCAGCAACGTTAAGCAAACTGGACTTTCTAACGTTCTTCTAATGTTACAAATAAACGTTCTTAGAACGTTGGATTTTCAATACATTTTTGGTTGCAAGAACGTTATAGGAACATTTTGCTAACCATAAAAGAACGTTCCAGCAACATTAATCAAACTGGACATTTTTACGTTTTTGGAACATTTTAAATAACGTTCCCACAACCAAAACAGAACATTTTGAAAACGTTCTCAGAACATAATTTTGTTAGCTGGGAAGAACTCTGGACTTCATGCATGCCATCCTCCTGAGAGATCCTGCACAGCAAAATCGCCAGTGTTAAAAAAGGTCTCGTTAACTCTCACAGTGTTTATATAATCCACATTTTGAGAGTGTGGATTATATATACACTGTGAGTGTTAATTTGTCTTTTTTAACAGTGGTGATTTTACTGTGTGTGAATTTATCTGATCATCCCAGCTCCAGCTGACAATCTCTGTCAACAATCAAGAGCAAAGATGGACCCTTGTTATTTTAATCCTAATTCTAATTTTTATTTATTTTAGTCTTTCTTCCAGTAAAGCTGCTTTGCAAGTTGCAACAATGAAACATTGTGAAAAGCGCTATTCAAATAAAACTGAATTGCAGTTTGCCCCTGCAGTTGTTTTTAAATACATGTTTAACCTAGTGATGCACCAAAATGAAAATTGTGGGCCGAAATCGATACAGAAAATTTAGGATGCACTTGGTCGAAAACCGATATCGAAAATTACTTTAAAAAAATATTTGAAATAATTTGTATTTAATTGTATTAATTACACACACTAAAACCACACAAATTAAGGAGAACATATTTAAAACGATACAAAAAATTATTTTCCCCTTGTCATTGCAACACAAATCAAATATAACTTTTTTTTTACCAATCATCTAAACATTGTAATTTTCAAATTATTCTGGTATTATTATATGCATAACAGTAGTCAAACAGCTCTTGCTAATACAATAAGTTTATATATTGTGCACAATCATTTTAATGAAAACAACATGCAGAAAACAGAGGGGCAGTGAGTCAGTGAGTCAATTCATGTGAACAGGCTTAAAATGAGCTTCAGTGATATCAGCACCTGCCGGATGACATCCATGTGAGCTACATCACTTACTGACAGATCCTTCCGCTGACCAGGGCTGGCCCAAGCCTTCAAGGGCCCCCCCACCCCCAAGCAGAATTTTATTTGGGGGCCCCTCTGTGCCACCAATATGACTAATTATTGTCAATCCTTGATTAGTCGCACACTATAAATCTAAAACACCCATTATCAATTTTATTAGTTGTAGCTGTGTTAATTTGCTTACATCATACCAATGTTTTTACCCTTCTACGGATGTAACAGTAGCAAACCCACAGGAGTGGTAAGGTGTTAATTTGCACTTTAACATTCAAAGTCTTGCAGTACCAATTGGCATACTTAATGTGGTGTTTTTAAACCACTAGACAATGCATTTACTGTAAACATGTTAACCACTTTAATTACTTTTGGTTAGAAAAATTAGCAACATGCAAATAGTGCAATACAATCAACTAAATTCCTTTAGATAAAAAGTATATTTTTATATAAAAAAAATATTTAGATGCACAAAATGGACAATATTAAACTAAATAATAAAATAATAACAAAATGAAAAGATCAGATGGATCTGTAACAAGGTGGTTCAAGCATAAAATATAAAGCTGAATACCAATCAACTACAAATAAAATCAAATACAAACAGGATCTCCTTATATGAAAAAGAAATACAATTGTAATGAAAAAAATGAAAAATGTTTCTAATAAACACTTTATTTTAGACAAACTAACTCAACTTTACATGTACCACCAAACTATTTGCAAACTACACCGTCAAACTATATAATACATCACTGCAGCAAGCCATCATTACGCCGAAAACACTGAGGCATAATGATACTGGATATAATAGCAAAGACCCCAAAGGTAGGCTAATGTAAGTAATGTTAAACTGTTATCAGTACCAAAGTTATAAAACAGAAGCTTATTTTTTATTATCAGTACCAAGTTTATGAAACAGAAAGAAACTTATTTTTATTACAGAAATATAATCCAGGAAAGTTATTTTTAAAACCAGCTAAGTAATATGTTGTGTATTATAATATATTAAGATTGCAAAGCTATTTGCGGATGTTTAATTAAACATACTTTATTGCTTGCTTAATTAACTAGCCAGCTAACTTTAGCTTGCAATATAGTTTACTAGGTTAACTAGGCTAAGCCATTTAGTTTATATTGATTTTTTCAATTTACCTTTGCTGTTTTTTCTCTTCCTCGGTTTTCTTCCTTTTTCTTTGTGTCCTTTCTTAATGTCCTTTTTTGTGACATTATTGAGTTGAAATTATTCAACTTCAATTACGTCAATCAGTAATACTCTAGCTGTGCATGTATCCTGCTGCAGCAGCACGTTAACATAATATTGCGTTGTTTTTTATTCCATTGAATCAGAATCAGAAAGAGCTTTATTGCCAAGTATGTTTGCACATACAAGGAATTTGTTTTGGTGACAGGAGCATCCAGAACACAGAAACAGCAACAACAGTACAGAGACCATAACACAATAGAATACAGTACACAGTTATTTAAATAAGGGCCTATGGGTATAAAAAAATTAAGAAATACAATACATTATATAATATGTATTGTATATAATGCATTTTGTGTCATTGCCCAAATCCATTGAAATATTATATAAAAAAACCGATGTCAAGAAATGGCCCAAGAGTAAATGAAATGACATCGGATTTTTTATTATAATATTCCAATGGATATGGGTAATGATACAAAATCTTGGCCACGGGGTCCCCAAGCAGCCGCTTAGTTCGCTTGCCTTATGCCTTTAAAACACGGAGGAGTCAATGCGCGTGATCTCCGACAATAAAGAAGGTATTTCGGCTTTTATTTTGGCCTCTTTCTATCTTTCGTCCGAAACCGATAATGCCATTTTGGGCCGAAATTTTTCGGCAGCCGAAATTTCGGTGTATCACAAGTTTAACCAATTTCCATCTTGAGACAATTACATCGCCGTGTAAACTGGCAACAACATACGCTTAGAAACTTGCACTTCACTCGATACTGCTGTTGTCTCCTGCTGCAACTATTTATGAGAACCGGTCCCAAACATTAGATTTATCAGCTTGACTTTTTTTTCTTTTAATGATGTAAATTCTCTCGCACCTCGTCTTGCATCTTCACTCTTATTTCTCTGTTTGTTTTGTTGTTGTGGCTGGCGGCGGGAGCTGCTTGGCGCTTTCGTGACGTGTTCGGTTTGGGGACATCACGCAAGTTACGTTGCTACGTAGGCCTACTTATTGTAACCTTATCAAAGAACCTAATACAATATAAAAATATATATTCCCAAATATTTTATATAGGCTATAGGGAATTGCACGCAACATACTTTATCTTGTTTTTAATGACCCGGCCGGCAAACAAAGTTACAATTTCTTTACACGCCCAAACCAGACCCAGTTATGAGACGACCCACGCATCACTAACAGGAGCAGCAGGTGACGCAAATCACACAATTAGGAAATCCGCCGCGAAGCTAGACCGTCTCATTTCAGTTCGCTTCTTGGACTTTTGAGGCTGCGTGCTTTGAAAACCAAGTCCGTCTGCGACCTTAAGGGTTGCAGCCCCTGAATTGGGACACAGCTCTTGTGTCCTTGTCCCACGTCATCATCAACCGTCAAAATCCGATTCCATTACGCAAGTACACAAGAACGCTTGACCTGATTTTGCCAAGTGGTTGGTTCTCAAATGGAAGGTAGAAGAGCGCAAGGTCTCTAACATCCACCAGCTCCGTGATGTCGTCATGGAGGAGTGGAAGAGGACACTCCAGTGGCAACCTGTGAAGCTCTGGTGAACTCCATGCCCAAGAGGGTTAAGGCAGTGCTGGAAAATAATGGTCGCCACACAAAATATTGACACTTTGGGCCAGTTGTGTAGTCTACGTGATATGCAAAAATACGACTGCGGTCAAGCCAGCCGTGGTTTGAAAATACACGGTCAAGCCAGCCGCCGTTTAGATTCTGATGCTCGCATACTGAGTGGTTTACGGTATATTCCAGAAATGCCGCTTTTAAAGTTTTTTTTAAATGTAGATGATCCGTGTGTCTCGTCAATAACATATTTCTTGTCTTACGTTTAGAATATCTCGTTTTTGTCGTAATTTATGCTTTTTTTGTAAGAATGTTTGCATTATCAATCCTGTATATTGTGAAAACAATGTCTCTGTAACTTTTAATTATTTATTATTTTAATGCCTTTTAGACCTTTGTCGTGCAAATAAAACGGTTTATGCAGTTAAATAGTTTGTCTATTATCTGTAGTCTTACGAAAATTGACCACTTGATTTGTGTGGTAGAAGTGTAGTAACCATGTTTTTTTTTGTGTGTATTGATTACTATAGGCAAACCATGGTTTTAATACAGTACCCATGGATTTGAACAGGTAATAAGTAGGTAGGCTACAGTATTTTTGAAAGCATTTTGTTGCGTTTTGTAAAAATATTTTAAGAATAAGAATATATTATATACTGGACTACAGAAACATTATTTCTAATAAGTAGAAACAACTGATGGTGGGTTTCTGTAGGGGCCATCCGACACTATATGCACACCATATATGGAATTATTTTACTGTAGCGTTTTGGAGACATACACATTTTTCCACTTCAAATGCCTATAGAAACATTATTTCTAATAAGTAGAAAAAACTGATGGTGGGTTTCTATAGGGGCCATCCCACACTATATGCACACCATATATGGATTTATTTTACTGTAGCATTTTGGAGAAATACACATTTTTCCACTTCAAATGCCTATAGAAACATTATTTCTAATAAGTAGAAAAAACTGATGATGGATTTCTGTAGGGGCCATCCCACACTATATGCACACCATATATGGACTTATTTTACTGTAGCGTTTTGGAGAAATACACATTTTTCCACTTCAAATGCCTATAGAAACATTATTTCTAATAAGTAGAAAAAACTGATGATGGATTTCTGTAGGGGCCATCCCACACTATATGCACACCATATATGGACTTATTTTACTGTAGCGTTTTGGAGAAATACACATTTTTCCACTTCAAATGCCTATAGAAACATTATTTCTAATAAGTAGAAAAAACTGATGATGGATTTCTGTAGGGGCCATCCCACACTATATGCACACCATATATGGATTTATTTTACTGTAGCGTTTTGGAGTAATACACATATTTCCACTTCAAATGCCTATAGAAACATTAGTTCTAATAAACAGATGGTGGGTTTCTATAGGGGCCATCCCACACTATATGCACACCATATATGGTTTTATTTTACTATATCATTTTGGAGAAATACACATTTTTCAACTTTGAAAGCCTATAGAAACATTTTTTTTCTAATAAGTATGGTGGGTTGCTATAGGGGCCATCCCACACTACATGCACACCATATGGATTTATTTTACTGTAGCGTTTTGGAGAAATACACATTTTTCCACTTCAAATGCCTATAGAAACATTATTTCTAATAAGTAGAAAAAAATGAAGATGGATTTCTGTAGGGGCCATCCCACACTATATGCACACCATATATGCGCAGACGGGGGAAGCGAGCCGGCGTGCTTGTGAAGCTCAGACAGCACGGATTTCGAATGCCGTTGCCTAGCATCCATCTGGCGAATCTCCGCTCTCTACCCAACAAAACGGACGAACTCCTTCTGCTTTCCCGGTTTAACAAGGACTTTTCTAACTCTGCTGCTCTGTGTTTCACGGAAACCTGGCTGAACAGCGCCATTGCAGACAGCGCGTTACAACTTCCTAACTTCCAGCTGATCAGAGCAGATCGCGACGCAGAATCAAAGGGGAAATCGCGCGGCGGCGGGACGTGCTTTTACATCAATGAGAGGTGGTGTACAGATGTAATCGTGTTAAAGAAGATGTGCTGTTCAGATCTAGAAACACTCTTCATTAACTGCAAGCCGTTCTACTCGCCGCGGGAGTTCTGTTCGTTCATTCTTGTGAGTGTTTACATTCCTCCGCAAGTGCACGTGAGCTCAGCTTTACAGAAACTCGCTGATCAGATCACACAGACACAGATCAACAACACCCGGACTCTGTTTTAATTATTCTCGGGGACTTTAATAAAGCAAATCTCTCCCGCGAACTGCCAAAATACAGACAGCACATCACATGTCCCACCAGAGACAGTAATATATTGGATCACTGTTACACAACAATAAAGGATGCATATCACTCTGATCCACGAGCAGCTTTAGGACTCTCTGATCACTGTTTGGTTCATCTTATCCCGTCCTACAGGCAGAAACTTAAATCTGCAAAACCTGTATTAAGAACTGTTAAAAGATGGACTATTGAAACAGAGCAGGATTTACAAGCCTGTTTCTCTTTCACTGATTGGACTGTTTTTGAAGCTGTTGCCACCGATCTGGATGAGCTGACAGAAACTGTAACTTCATATATCAGTTTCTGTGAGGATATGTGCATCCCTACCAAGTCTTATCTAACTTACAACAACGAAAAACCGTGGTTCACGGCAAAACTCAGACAGCTCCGTCATGCCAAAGAAGATGCTTACAGGAAATGGGACAAAGTCTTGTATAAACAGGCCAAATTCACACTGGAAAATGAGATCAGGGGGGAAAAGAGGAATTATTCTGACAACTTAAAGAACAAATTCTCTTCCAGTGATCCTGCTTCAGTGTGGAAAGGTCTGAAAGATATCACCAGTTACAAGACACCATCTCCCAGCACTTTAGAGAACCAACAACTAGCTGACGACTTGAACAAGTTTTATTGCCGGTTTGAAAAAACACCCCACATCCACCCTGAACACCTCTCCACACAACCATTCACACCTTCAGCAACCCCCCTCTCTCCCACACCTACAATTCAGATCACTGAAGAAGATGTGCGCCAGGTCTTCAGAAAGAACAAAAGAAGGAAAGCACCAGGCCCAGACGGTGTGTCACCAGCCTGCCTAAAAATATGTGCTGACCAGCTGGCCCCCATCTTCACACAGATCTTCAACAGATCACTGGAGCTGTGTGAAGTCCCCTCATGCTTCAAACGCTCCACCATCATCCCAGTCCCAAAGAAACCCAAAATTACTGGACTTAATGACTACAGACCTGTGGCTCTAACGTCTGTGGCCATGAAATCATTTGAAAGACTGGTTTTGGCCTATCTGAAGGACATCACTGGTCCCTTACTGGACCCCCTGCAGTTTGCCTACAGAGCAAACAGGTCTGTGGATGATGCTGTCAACATGGGACTGCACTTCATCCTTCAGCATCTGGACAGACCAGGGACCTATGCGAGGATCCTGTTTGTGGACTTCAGCTCCGCTTTTAACACCATCATCACGGACACCCTTCAGAATAAACTGGCACAGCTCTCCGTCCCCACCTCCTGTCTGTCAGTGGATCAACAGCTTCTTGACAGACAGGCAGCAGTTAGTAAAGCTTGGTAAATTCAAATCCAACACCTGCACCATCAGCACTGGAGCTCCTCAGGGCTGTGTTCTCTCCCCACTGCTCTTCTCCCTTTACACGAATGATTGCACATCTAAAGACCCCTCTGTCAAGCTCCTGAAGTTTGCAGACACACCACACTGATCGGCCTCATTCAGGACGGTGACGAGTCTGCTTACAGACAGGTGGTCAAGGAGCTGGCTGTCTGGTGCAGTCTTAACAACCTGGAGCTTAACACGCTTAAAACTGTGGAGATGATCGTGGACTTCAGGAGAAAGCCCCCTGTTCTCCCCAAACTCACCATCATGAACAGCACTGTGACTGCAGTGGAGTCATTCAGATTCCTGGGCACCACAATTTCTCAGGATCTGAAGTGGGACACTCACATTGACTCTATTGTTAAAAAGGCCCAGCAGAGGCTGTACTTCCTTCGCCAGCTGAGGAAGTTCAACCTGCCACAGGAGTTGCTGAAACAGTTCTACTCTGCCATCTATCGAATCCATCCTCTGCACTTCTATAACTGTCTGGTTCAGCTCAGCACCAAATCTGATCTCAGAAGACTACGGAGGGTAGTCCGGACTGCTGAGCGTATCATTGGTACAACCATCCCCACTCTCCAAGAACTGTACTCATCCAGAATGAGCAAAAGGGCTGGTAAAATCACTCTGGACCCCTCACACCCAGCACACTCCCTTTTTGAACTGTTACCGTCTGGCGACGCTACAGAGCACTGAGCACCAGAACACCAGACACAGGAACAGTTTCTTCCCTCAGGCAATCCATCTTTATGAACACTTGACATTAAACGCGGAACACACAACTCTATTTTACATTATTTATTCACCAAATTTGCACATATCAGACCTGTAATACATAATTGTCTATATTGTATATTGTGTTTTTGCTGTTTTGTACATTGCCTATTTCTATATTATTGTATATATTGTTTTTATTTTTTATCATCTGTGTTCTGTCCTGTTGCTGTCTTTCTGTTGCACTGTGGAGCTTCTGTCACTATAACAAATTCCTCGTATACTTGGCCAATAAAGCTCATTCTATTCTTTCTATTCTACAAAGTATATATGGACTTATTTTACTGTAGCGTTTTGGAGAAATACACATTTTTCAAATTCAAATGCCTATAGAAACATTATTTCTAATAAGTAGAAAAAACTGATGGTCGGTTTCTGTAGGGCCATCCCACATATATGCACACCATATATGGAATTATTTTACTATAGCGTTTTGGAGAAATACACATTTCCAGCATTTGAAGTGGAGAAATGTGTATTTCTCCAAAACGCTACAGTAAAATAATTCCATTATGGTGTGCATATAGTGTGGATGGCCCCTACAGAAATCCATCATCAGTTTTTTCTACTTATTAGAAATAATGTTTCTATAGGCATTTGAAGTGGAAAAATGTGTATTTCTCCAAAAGCTACAGTAAAATAAGTCCATATATGGTGTGCATATAGTGTGGGATGGCCCCTATAGAAACCCACCATCAGTTTTTTCTACTTATTAGAAATAATGTTTCTATAGGCATTTGAAGTGGAAAAATGTGTATTTCTCCAAAACGCTACAGTAAAATAAATCCATATATGGTGTGCATATAGTGTGGGATGGCCCCTACAGAAACCACCATCAGTTTTTCTACTTATTAGAAATAATGTTTCTATAGGCATTTGAAGTGGAAAATGTGTATTTCTCCAAAACGCTACAGTAAAATAAGTCCATATATGGTGTGCATATAGTGTGGGATGGCCCCTACTAGAAATCCATCCATCAGTTTTTTCTACTTATTAGAAATAATGTTTCTATAGGCATTTGAAGTGGAAAATGTGTATTTCTCCAAAACGCTACAGTAAAATAAGTCCATATATGGTGTGCATATAGTGTGGGATGGCCCCTATAGAAACCCACCATCAGTTTTTTCTACTTATGAGAAAAAATGTTTCTATAGGCTTTCAAAGTTGAAAAATGTGTATTTCTCCAAAATGTAAGTAAAATAAATCCATATATGGTGTGCATATAGTGTGGGATGGCCCCTACAGAAATCCACCATCAGTTTTTTCTACTTATTAGAAAAAATGTTTCTATAGGCTTTCAAAGTTGAAAAATGTGTATTTCTCCAAAAGCTACAGTAAAATAAATCCATATATGGTGTGCATATAGTGTGGGATGGCTCCCTACTCCATCAGTTTTTTCTACTTATTAGAAATAATGTTTCTATAGGCATTATGAAGTGGAAAAAAGTGTATTTCTCCAAAACGCTACAGTAAAATAAGTCCATATATGGTGTGCATATAGTGTGGGATGGCCCCTATAGAAACCCACCATCAGTTTTTTCTACTTATTAGAAATAATTTCTATAGGCATTTGAGTTGGAAAAATGTGTATTTCTCCAAAACGTACAGTAAAATAATCCATATATGGTGTGCATATAGTGTGGGATGGCCCCTACAGAAACCACCATCAGTTTTTTCTACTTATTAGAAATAATGTTTCTATAGGCATTTCAGAAGTGAAAATGTTATTTCTCCAAAACGCTACAGTAAAATAAGTCCATATATGGTGTGCATATAGTGTGGGATGGCCCCTACAGAAATCCATCATCAGTTTTTTCTACTTATTAGAAATAATGTTTCTATAGGCTTTCAAAGTGAAAAATGTGTATTTCTCCAAAACGCTACAGTAAAATAAGTCCATATATGGTGTGCATATAGTGTGGGATGGCCCCTACAGAAACCACTCATCAGTTTTTTCTACTTATTAGAAATAAGTTTCTATAGGCATTTGAAGTGGAAAAATGTGTATTTCTCCAAAACGCTACAGTAAAATAAGTCCATATATGGTGTGCATATAGTGTGGGATGGCCCCTACAGAAATCCATCATCAGTTTTTTCTACTTATTAGAAAAATGTTTCTATAGGCATTTGAAGTGGAGAAATGTTTATCTCCAAAACGCTACAGTAAAATAAGTCCATATATGGTGTGCATATAGAGTGGGATGGCCCCTATAGAAACCCACCATCAGTTTTTTCTACTTATTAGAAATATAGTTTCTATAGGCATTTGAAGTAGAAAATATTGTATTTCTCCAAAATGCTACGGTAAAATAAATCCATATATGGTGTGCATATAGTGGGGTATGGCTCCTACTTAAACCCACCATCATGTTTTTTTACTTATGAGAAATAATGTTTGTATAGTCAATTATATTGGAATAATATTTTTCAAACAAAACGCTTTCAAAAAACATACTGTAGTTAAACCTGTTCAAATCCATGGGTACTGTAATTGCATAATTGCAAACTGCATAAACCGTTTTGTTTGCAGGACAAAGGTCTAGAAGGCATTAAAATAATACATATTTAAGATACAGACAGAGACATTGTTTTCACAATATACAGACAGAGACATTGGTTTCACAATATAACGTTACAGCAATCATAATGCAAACATTCGGAGAAAAAAACCTGCATAAATTACGACAAAAACGAGATATTCTAAACGTAAAACAAGAAATATGTAATTGACAAGAGACGCGGATCATCTTCATTTAAATAAAGCTTTACAAGCGGTGTTCCTGTAATTTACCGTAAACCACCCAATAAGCGCACATCTGAACCTAAACGGCGGCTGGCTTGACCGTGTATTTTCTAGAAAAGATCAAGAATTTCCGTATACCCACTTAAAAAAGCGCGATGATACGTAACAACATCGTTTTGTGACTTTTGGACCATTGGTGCAACCGGGAGATGAAACAAAAGGAGATCTTGAAAGGCAAGCATTTAAACTTGTTATCATTAGCATAACTGTAAGGGGTTTGTTGTCATATTAAATTGTATCTAACTAGCCAACTTCACAAACGTTAGTTTGCGTGGTGGTGAATCAATACATGAGGGAGAAAGGGAGAGATAACTTATACTACAATGAACTCCTGGCCAGCCTTGTGAAAGTTAGACTAGAGACACTGCCAGCAACGGGTGCTTGATAAAACTGCACAAATGTTCATTGTCAATTATAGTTAACTATCAATGTCAATAATACTTACACTCCTAAGTGTGACCCAGTGTGAGAAAACTAGGCTTAAAATCTAGTTATTAGTGAGGAGCATCAGAGTTTGATTTAAACATTTATTTCAATATGATTTACTGTAAGTCTTTGACATGGCCTTAGTCAAACTAAATCAATATCTTAAGATTATACTTTCACAGGATATTCTTTACATTGGTGCCCTGCTGAAAAATTAATAGAACCCTGCCCAAAACACAAGAGATGCAGATGGGAATCAATAGAATACCCAATACTTTTTTATTTTGTAAGAGAAAAAATTGTGGAAACCCCTAGAATTAATGTAATACTATTTTTAGCAGGGTTTATGTAGAAATAGTATATCACAAATAAATGACTTTATAGCTGAGTTTTCACATGGATCACAATTTTGTGCATTGAAAATTGCCAGCTGATAAAACCTGTGCTTTGGGGACAGTATATATACATGCAATCTTAGGCTAAATGTAACTCTTAACTGACTGAT
Source organism: Triplophysa rosa (assembly GCF_024868665.1). Lineage (NCBI taxonomy): Eukaryota > Metazoa > Chordata > Actinopteri > Cypriniformes > Nemacheilidae > Triplophysa > Triplophysa rosa. Next base: position 13,531,922 of record NC_079897.1, on the reverse strand, counting down.
TTAGACAGTGATTAACAAAATCAACAAATCAAGTCCCCCCAGCCGTCGTTGGCTATTGAAATCTTGTTTGCAATAAATCTTTCAGAATGCTCTTGATGACATATTGAGGCGTACTCTATGCATTCATGAGTGTGGTGGTGCTCATGGCTTGCCGATCTGGGACGGATGAGTAGACTGGGGGATCAGAGTATACTCACTACAAAAAACTAGACTACACCACTGCTTTGGGCCCAATTTGGACATTTTCACTTAGAGGTGTACTCACTTTTGTTGATGAAAAGATATAATAAAATATTTACAAAAATGTGAGGGGTGTACTCACTTCTGTGAGATACTGTACTTTCTGTGTCCTCTGTTTAAATCCCTGTTTTAAGACAGGGACTTTCCCTGCAGAATAAAGACCAAACAACAGACTAAACTACAATTGTGTCGCCTCCTTGAGGTCATGTGTGCTGCAGGAGGTTTCATATAATGTAACCGTAAAATACGAAAGGGTTTGGCGTATAGGTAAAAATATACAAGAAATGTATCATTGCTCATTATGTGTGAAATACATTATCTGTTTAAGTCAAATATTTTAAATACTTTATTTATTTTGTTGTAAAGGTTTAAATTTGTTCCAACATTGTTTATCTTAAAATTGTGTCAAATATAAAATAAAATAAAAAATAGAGAACTAAAATATTCCAAAATAAGAAGGAATGTAACATTATTTTGTAGCAGTAATTAAATGTGTGCTAAATAGAGAACAAAAATAGATTAAACTTGATTAATCATTTGATTAACTGGTTATAAACATAAGCTTTATTTATTTTAAGTGATGCATTTCATATTTTTATTTCATAAATGCAAAAACATGGGTATTCAATGAATGAAAATTTAAATGACATGTTTTCGTGATATACAGTTATTTGATATAACAGAATGTATATAAGAACAATGGATAAAAAATGTGTAATATAAGTAGGAAATTGCTGTGCAGTTCTATGAAAGTGCCTTTGCAAATTCACCCATGGAGTCTCCTGAGGAATGAGATTTTTAATTATCTCTGTGCAAAACAAAAAGGGGAACTTTGCTTCAGCGATTTGTCATCTTATTGACACACCGCTGACACATCTTAGTCATTAACAGTTACTTAAAAGAAAGTTGTAGTTTACAAACCAACAAAAACACATTTATTACATAAATTGCTTGCATATTTTATTCCATTTATATTTATGCCACATTTTATTTTGCACATACATACAATTCTTCAGAATTACAAGTAGCGCTTACCTTTTAAAAATTGAATGTTTATTAAAAAATGATCCTGTACAGTACACAGGCTAAACTAGGTTTACTTTACGTTTGAGTCTTTCTTCAGTGCACTGAAGAGAAAATTGGCAACTTTGTAAAATAACATATGAGTGGTCCAGGAAGAGATCTGAACAAAACATTACAGCTGCAAACCACAAACATATCAAAATGTGTACACACACAAGCACAAACTAAACAACAGCCCCCCAGACCTGCTTGTTAAGCGTAAGTGTGCCTCCTGGTGGTACTGAAAAGTTCACTAGGAGCTCATCTGTGAATGCAAAGAAACATCCCCTGCCATGTGAAATCAACTCATTTCACATCTGAATGACAACAAACAAAAGACAAAAATGAGTCAATAGTGATGCCCACTGCTTCTTAGAAAGCCGTTTCACTGGGGAAATGTTGATTCTTGGAAGTCGGAATTATTTGTGAAAGAGAACGGAGATCTCGTCATTTGGATACAGTCACCACTCAGTGCACGAGCACGTTCGATACCATCAGATGTTATCATTGTAGCATAATTCACGATTACTGTACACAACATCATCACATTCACATAGTCGATTGAAGATGAAACAGTTTAAATGAATCTTATTGTGTGGGCGTAGAGATGCGCGCTCACAACCTCATCAAAAACAAAGCGCTTATATTCACACAATCAGCTTTAACAACCACAGATGCTCCAAGTGTCAAAACAGCTCAGAATAAAGTCACGAACCTTTCTGTAAAAGGCAACATATTCTTCTTTTATTACATGCAGGTATACTTGCCGGTACATGGGCGTGCAGTTGTTATGAAACGGCATGCAATAGTTACCTACAGGAATAACGTTACATGACTTCAAATATACAGGTTCCCTTTTTAATTCAAGTGAATTTAAACCTGATGAATTTAATTATTTACAAACAAACAAACAAACACTAAACCAATGGGTTTATTGAGTGTGTCTGCTTATAAATAATTCAAATCTACTGCATAGATTGACAGTTTCAACTCTCATAAAGAAATCTGCAAACTTCTCTCTTTAACACATCGTGTTGTATCTGCACACAGTGACATGTGTTGTAAAATCAGGGGAGTTTTAATTCATCCTTATCTTTTCTCTGGATCTTATTAAACAGTTCACTTTTCACACCTGCCTGTACTTTCTCAGCCACTCCGGATGGTCTGCTGGAGGCCTCAAGAGAGCTAGACAGGAAACGTGTGTGGAAATAAATATAAATTGAATGTGTAAAAAAATGTACCGTGTGTACACACACTGTAAAAAATGAAAAGTTGACTTAACTTAAAATTTCAAGGCAACTCGCTGCACAGCTTTTTTGAGTTTACTCAAAAGTATTTCACCTAACTCAATTAACTGAGTAATGTCACATGACTGAAATTCTGAGTTCACACAACTATGGACTTAGTTGACCCAACTCAAAAGATTGTTTTATATAACGTTAATATATAATTGTTATATACACACTCTTCTTAAGTAACCGCTTTAGCTGTTTGTGTTTAAAACATTTTAGTAGTGGCCTCACTTGGCCACTTTTACTTCAGTGGCCTCATTTACTTCAGACCTCAACACTGGGCACATGAGCCTCAATCATGGTAACAATCATCAAACATCATTAACCATCATATAGTTAAAAAAGGAACTCTAATTACTAAAGGTAACTTACAATGACAACAAAAAATATAGCCAGCAAACACTAAAATAACAATAATTTTAACTGGCGAATTGAAAATTCTGCGATGCATTCTGGGAACTTTCAAACGCTAGAATTGTTTTTTGAGATTACACACTTTGGCAAGTTGGTCTAACCTCTTGACGCACTTTGGACAATCACTTAGATATGTAAGTACAGTCAACAAAATAATCTTTGTTGGTACCACATTTAGACTAATTTTATTCAACATTCTCAAAATAATATATTCTTCTTCTTCCACTAAAAAAACTTTGTTCAAGTTACTTTATTACCTTTGTTGGGAGAACAATTTGAAGTTGTATTTTTTACAGTGTAATTACCGCACAATGCAACAACACAGCAAGTAATAAAAACACTGGAGGCAAGTGGTACCAATAAAATGTTTCCGATGTTTAATCTCAAAAATAACTGAGGGTAAAGTAACGTATGTACAGCACAGAATGTGCAAACAGGTATGGTTTCTGTACAAAGAAATATACATGCAAAAATAATCGTCAAAAACATTCAAAATGACATTAGACTTGTGTAAAAAACAGGGTGTAGCTACGTTCAGGTTTCACGGTGTCTGTACATCTATACATTATAAGGTAACTTAAATAGGCCTACAGTTGAAAAAAAAACATACTGACCAAATTATGAACCTCGATTTTATATCCAGTAAATTGCCAATTGTGACCGCGGTTGCTATTTTGGTCATTGTACCACTGCAACTTGAGGTGACCAAGATGAATACAGTACGTTATATTTAACCCAGAGTGAACTGAAACCAACACATGTAGTCGGAATGGAATAATAATTGTCATTTAGTCATGCGAACTTACATTAATAAGCGACTGCTGCAATGAGCAGAAATGGAAATAAAAACTTACAATTCGACAATATTGAAGCACTACTGACTTCAATTCGATTAACAAAAACCGAACGAGACACAATAAATAAATCAACAATCAATACGGGTCAACTCCCGCTTCAGGAGTCATAACTGCATTCATAACTTATTGGCAAGTTACAAAAATGATAAATCACCAAACAGGGAGAAGAATCGTTTAACTTTGGTTTAACAATACAAATCAATAACGACATTCATAACGGAAGTGTGACGTAGACACAAGCGATTTTTACCAATGAGGCTTTAAGCTTAAAAAATAATACTGAACACAGAGAACTCGGCAAAAGAGCCACGGACACATCATAACATCTCAACTCGCAGTGGCCGACACGTGTACTTAACAATTGAACACGAATTATTATAAATATCTGCAAAATGTAAAAGCCCCAACATTGCACATAGAAATCTCAACAAATTACAAAGAGTACCAAAACTCCTGCTTTCAGCGGCTTTCCACCTCGTAGCTCGTATCGGTCAAAGGTGACGTTCAGCCAGTGGAAACACTGCAAACGAACGTGAATGAAGCTCCAGTTTATTTACAACATAAGGCTGAACAGACAGATGTGAGTTTGAACGAAGCGTTTCTCTTTTACTCCTCTTGTTGGAAGAGCTGCAGCTGGGTAAATAAGTTGCTTCAGATTTCGAATATGACTGTACGATTACCGAACCTGAAACTTTGTGCACAGCTAAAATGATCTTGAGATGAATGTCAAAATCGAACCAATATCCGTATCTTCAAATAAGCTTTTCTCCAAAACGTTCAGGATAAAGAAATCATCTTTACTGTGCTTCTATACAGGGTTTGTACAAAATGCATCTTTCCTGAATGTAACTGTTCAAATTACAGTACTCCACTGAAACAACCTGATTGAAATACTGTCTGAACAAAAAGCTAAACTTTACTGGCTCAGGAAACATAATCTTCAAAATAGGACATCAACAACAAAAAATCCCTCCCCTCTTAATTCACATTTTTTGTCGTCCATAGAAAGAAATTAAAGAAGAAATGTGGCAGAAATGTTTTTTTTATCTCTTTTTCTTTTTGAAGGGTAGGGACGGGGACTTCAGAGTTTTGTCAGCAGCAGTAAAACAGGAACCATTTCAACATACATTGCGGCTCTAAAACCAGGATGAGATTTCAGAATATTTATTTATATTCTTTTCTGTATTTTCACCAGACTTCCTCCATTATTCGCTCCGAACTTCAGGAGAAAGTGAAACTGACATTATGCCACAGATTTTGTAACCCAAATATATCATGGTTTGTTTTTTGTGGACTATCCCGTTGCCTCAGCAGTTATTCTTTCTATGTTTATGCTGTGTTCCAGACAGATTGTAATTTGGAAATTCCCACTTCCTACTTGAAAATGACCACTGGAAAAATTTGTCAAAGTCAAATAAGTTACAGATCAATCATATTTCATACACACGTTACAAAAAGTTTTGAAATGTGAAAGTGACCTATTAGTCAGATATGGTGACCCATACCCGAAATGTGACCTCTGCTTTTAACCCATACAGAGAGTAGTGAACACACGCACAGCAAGTTGTACACACAACAGCTATCACTGCAGCATGCGTGTAAGTGAGCAGCTATCACTGCAGCACCCGGGGAGCAAGTAGGGGTAAAGTGCCTTGCTCAAGGGCACCTCAGTCGTTACCCGCCGGCCCTGGGAATCGAACCGGCAACCTTCTGGTCACGAGTCCGACTCTCTAACCATTAGGCCACGACTTAAAAGGACGACTTGTACCAAATAATAAATGAGCTGGGGCTGGATTCACAAAACATTTTTAAGACGACATTTCTTGTTAACTGCCATATTTTTTCTTAAATTCTAATTTAAGAGAAAAGTTAGGAAGGTTTTGTATTCCCGAAAAAAAACTTCTTAAGACCGTTCTTAATTTTTTTTCTCAAAATTGATTTACAAAGCATGTCATTAAAAATGAAGATGTTCTAAAAAAATTTGAAAACTTAGGAAGTAACATTCTTACGCATGTCCTATAATTGATCTTAACAATCTTATCAATCAATATTGTCTTAAGAACAGTTTCATGAATCCGGTCCCTGGATGATAAAATGGAAAGAGTACAATTTCGCAAATTTTACGCAAAGGGCGGCTACTTTAAAGATGCTAGAATTTAAAATAGTTTAGATTTTTGTAAGCTTTTAACATTTCTGTTACCATAGTTTTGTTGAGTTTACAATTATTCTAAAATGTGGAGAAAAAAAAAACGTTTGAACGGTTTTGTATGTAATCATATTACTTATTACTGTATTTGATTGTTATTTTTACTGTAGTAAATTTTGCCTTTCGTTTTCAGACTTTGTTACACTTTTCATATTTTGTGGGATGGTGAGCATAAAAAAGATATTTTTGTTTACATTTGACGTGATGTCCGATTAACTGGAACTCATTTAAGTAAGAAGTGGGAAATTTCAACAGATTTTTCCTGTCTGGAAGGTTGCATTATCTCTGGTCTAGCTTAGGAGACGGCCGCGCAGAAAGGCTTTGAGGGTGGCTATTGGCCGCAGATCATTCTGGTGTTTCCGGCGCTCTATAAAAGAGATGAGTCTGGAAGTGTCGAGGCGAGCTGAGCTTGATGCCGCGTTCGGCTGCAGCCAGGGTTCCTCCCGCAGGCAAACCTGCGCAGTGGGCCGTCTGCACGGTTCACCCTGCAGTAAAACGCGGATGAAGTCCCGCGCCGCCTGGCTCACACCGTAGAAATAGTCCTCCGGGAAGCTGTAGTCGAGGCGGCAGATGTTCAGACAGGTCTCCTCGACGCTTTCATCCAGGAACGGGGATGCCCCGCTGAGCATCACGTACACTAGCACACCCAGACTCCACAGGTCAGACACTAGAGCTGCCGGCTCACCCAAGACCAGCTCAGGGGCAGAGAACTCAGGGCTGCCCAGCAGAGGGTGGATGTAGGGGGCGCTGGAGAGATGCGCCGCATCACCGAAGTCCGTCAGTTTGACGAGAGGCTGTGTTGAAGTATGCTCGATCACAACGTTTTCAGGCTGGGAAAGATACACAAGAAGAATACATAATGAGCATATATTTGCTCATAATAAAATAAACCAGACACGGTGGTCAGGACAGCAATGTGAAGCTGAAGGGTTTAGTTTCAAACTCAAGGAATTAATTTATATGGAATAATTGGTTGTTTTCTAAACACGTTGTTTTTTCGTTTGCATTGATTGGGTTTTAACTATTTTATTATGCATGAAGAAAACGACTGGGGATCTATGCATCAACCCTTACACAAAATAAGACTGTAAAAATACAAAGCAAACTCTAAAAAATGTATAATCTTATAAATGAGACATATCATTTTTGTGTACAAACAACGAAACGATAATAAAAAATAGAAAAAATAAAATGTATTAAAAAATATTTATTCAAATTCTAAATGGCAAAACACGCAAAAAATAATCACTGTATGTCCTATGTGTGGGCATCAATATTTTTGGTAAAGGATTTATTAATTATTCATGAATTTATTAAGAATAAAGAGTAGGTCTAACCTTCAAGTCCAGATGAGCTAATCTGCATGCATGAAGGTAATGTAAAGCTTCTAAAATATCCCGCAGGTAAAGAGTCACTTTCTCTTCAGTCAGGTTCCCCCAGCTAACTATGTAGTCCAGAAGACGACCTTGATCGGCACTGAAAAAATGAAAAGTATTAGAACAACGCTACAGTTTCACATTTTTCTGTTAACCCTTTCATGCATAGAAGTCACTACAGTGGACGGCTATCAAGAAGTCATTTCTTGTGCTTGCATTGGTTTGATGCATAGTTGCACATCAGCCACTACTGGGGACACTAGTGTACCTTCCTATACATTGTCACCTTGTCCTCTACCAATGTCCACTCAAATGGAAACGAAGAAGTGAAAGTGTGTAAAAACGAACAGGAAAAAATCCAGAGTTGTTTAATTCATGCATGAAAGGGTTAAATAATGCTACAGTACATCTTTCATTGCTATCATCATTGTATGAATAAATTGTCACAGATAAACAAATGTTAAGTTCTCATACATGTCCAGGATGAGAACGTAACTGGCTGGGGTCTCATAGGTGTCCAGCAGAGCCACCAGGTGAGGATGCTGAAGACACTGTAGGACGGCCAGCTCCTGAACCACCTGCTCTCGACGCATTAGCTTCTTATTTACAAGCTTAGCGGCCACAGACCGTCTGGTCCCTCTCTGCTCACACCACTTAGTGACAGCAAACCTGCCCCTACAGCCAGAGACAAAACAAACATTAGCCGGTTTCAAATATTAGCATGTGAATAGAGACACATTCGTTTGTTTTATAATGTTAACAAAGGGGTGTAATGCTACATCATTATTACAATTTACGATATGTATTGCAGAGCTATGACGATTTTTTTTACAATCTGTATAATTCTATTAGTTGAGCTGAAAACACACGGCCCATGTCAACATACTGTGTATAATGTTTTAATGTTTTGTTTTTGATTTTGTGCTTTTACTTCTTTACAACATTCTCTCTTAGGGTTTAGCATTCTTCATTTCCTGCTTTTAATGTTAAAATTCTGTTTTATTTTCAGTCACAGATCTATTCAATTCTTATTTACATACAGGGGTACATAACAAGTTGGGTGTTCAGCAAAAATGTTATTTAAAATATTGTAATATTGTATCGTAAATCCATTACCATACATTGCATCAAATGGTGAGTGTTTAGCTTCATTTATCTGAATCAGAATGTGACTATAAACAATATTATATACATGTACACTAATCTACCTCCCCAGTTCCATGACCTCAGTGTAGAGGGACTCAAAGTTATCCTTCCAGAGGATGCCGTCACAATTGCCTGAGATGAACAGCAACAAGTATTATAAAAAGTATCAACTGGTATTAAACTTCTCTTTTAAACTTCTCTTTGGGCAAACTGTAGATTCCTTTTTGAAAGATAGAGATTAAAGATTAAATGTAGCTCGCACATCAGCACAAGACCTCAAAATTGTGAATTTAAATAGCAAAAACATATTTCCTCATAAATCGGCAAAAAAGGTTTGTTGTCAAAATCAACTGACCGAGCACTCTGAGGTAGGCTGATGATGTCACTGAGCCTACATCATTGGAGGCTATGCAGGTGTAGGTACCACTGTCGTCCAGTATGACAGGTGAGATACGCAGGGTCACTTCACCTGTCTCGCTATATATAAAGCAAACACATAGATGACAGATAAATTTATCAGCAGTACCCAGAGGTCTGTCTATTTAAAACTTGAAAAAACGATTTCATGACATCTCTCAGCATTAATAAAATAAACATTTATTTTAACAATACATATTAAATAAATATATAATGTCCATTTATTTGTCAGTTAAGCATGTGTTTAATAAGCGATATAATGTACAAATGTAATTAAAAAACAACAACAACAACAGGGTGATACAAGACCCATTTTGTGAGATTTGTGAAAATGACCCATTGTTACGTAAGTTTATTCATTTTTAACCAATGTACTGTTTAAAAGCTTTAATCCTCAATATTTAATGTGTAAAAGTGGTTTGTTGCTCAAATGTTTATACCAACAGTATTATTCATAATTTGTTTATGAAATTGCTCAAAAGAAAATCAAATGTTAAATTATTCAAATACAAAGATGAGAATTAGATTTTTATGAAATTAATAAAGTGTTATTGTAAACTAGTAACTGATTGGTTTTGCTTTTAAACAGAAATGTGTTACATGTTTCGTTCAGTAAGCACATTAAAGTGCAAAATGACCGTGTTCGCAATCCAAAAGAAAATTGGAGCAAAAGCGCCCCCTGTCTTTCAGATACCTGCACTACATGTAGTGCTGTGTGTGTGTGTTTACCTGTTCGTGAGAGTGTATCTGCCGCCATTGCTCAGAGTGCTCTGGTCAGGTCCTCTCCAGGAGACCGAGGCTTTGGGCTGCCCACAGATCTTACAGCGGAGAGTCACGCTGTCACCCCTCTCACACGTCACCTCGCTCAGAGGGACCACAAACTCTGGGGGAACTGCTGCCGACCATTCAGAAACGTACAGTCATTCTCATGTTTCCCATTATGACTCAGTTTTCAATTCAAGATTTCCAAGAACAACATATTCAAACTTACCATCATATATGTAGTTGGGATTCAAAAGCTGAAAAAATAAGATGAGCAGCATTGTAATGTCTCTTATTTAAACACTAAAGCTTTGAAAGAATTGATTACAGAATGGATCACTTCATGTTTAAAGCTGTACCTTTACAGAAACTTTATTAGCTTGTGCATCTCGAGACTTGCGATAGCCGTTTTCCGGTATGCTCTCCTTCTTGGCCTCTTTGTCTCTCTTTTCGGACTTTCGTCTGATGCGGAGGGCTGTGTGCCATGATGAAGACTTCCTAAATATAAATAAAATACAGCGTTTAGATGCAGAACTGCTCCTAACACATAAAAGAACAACAAAGAAAGACTAGAAAATATGCAAGCCGGAAGAGTTTTTCACACATAACAGTTCATTTAACAGCTTGTTTTCCTGTTTAGAGGTTATGTGTAACACATTGTCAAGATAGCATCAACTGGCACTGATGGACTGTACTGATGAAAAGGGGTAACATTAAAGGGATAGATCACCCCAAAATGAAAATTCTGACTTCGTTTACTCACCCTCAAATCTGTGTCAATGTATTGTTTTGTTGAACACAAAGAAAGATATTTGGAAGAATGTTTGTATCACACTGAAGGGGCTTATTTCGCGATTACAGCCAGCTGCTTGTAGATTATATGAGAAAAAACTGGACATGAAATGTGAATTTGAAATATTTGATTAGCTCATTTTTACCGAATGCCGACCTTCTGCGAGGAAAAGCAGTTTACTTTCGGTTTTAAGGTAATAAATGACGTTCAAATGTCACGAACAAGCAGTGGTGTAGTCTAGTTTTTTGTAGTGAGTATACTCTGATTTTCTCTCCCAGCCTACTCACCCGTCCCAGATCGGCAAGCCATGAGCACCACCACACTCACGAATGCATAGAGTACGCCTCAATATGTCATCAAGAGCATTCTGAAAGATTTATTGCAAGCAAGATTTCACGTGAAAACCCAGCTATAAAGTCAGTTATTTTGTGATATACTATTTCTACATACAGTACGTAAACCCATCCTGTTAAAAAATAGAAACCATTACATAAAGTCAAGTGGTTTCCATAAAAATACCATTATGAACCACAATTTTATCCAGAATATCCTGTGAAAGTATAATCTTTAGATTTTGACTGACTAAGGCCATGTCAAAGACTTGCAGTAAATCATATTGAAATAAATGGTTAAAATCAAATTCTGATGTACGTCACTAATAACTAGATTTTTAGCCTAGTTTTCTCACACTGGGTCACACATTGAGTGTAAGTTGCGCCTATTATTAACATTGATAGTTAACTATAATAATCAACAATAAAAATTTGAGCAGTTTTATCCGTTGCACTTATAGATTGCTGGTGTCTCTAGCCCGACTTTCACAAGGCTGGCCAGGAGTTCTCATCTCTTATCATCTAAAAACAATTATGAACATTGTAGTATAAGTTTTCTCTCCCTGTCTCCCTCACTTATTGATTCACCATGCAAACTAACGTTTGTGAAGTTGGCTAGTTAAATATAATTTAATATGCCAACAATCTCCTTACAGTTATGTTAATGATAACAAATATGCTCATTTTATTAAAGAATACACAGTGGTTTTAAAAGTGGGGATGAGTATCAGCAGAAAGTATAGCACCTTAGCACCTCGTCGGGCTCATTTTCTGTAACACCTGCTGCAGCGTCACCCGAAGCACCAGTAGCCTCAGGGGCAGGCTTACGAAAACACTGAAATAGTTTAGTTTAAATGCTTGCCTTTCATGATCTCCTTTTGTTTCATATCTCCCGGTTGAATCAATGGTCCAATTAAAGTCAGTGCGTTGCACTTTCCTGACACAAAACAATGTTGTTACGTATCCTCGCGCTTTTTTAAGTGAGTATACGAAAATTCTTGATCTTTTCTAGTGGGTATACGGCGTATACCTGCGTATCACGTAGACTACACCACTGCGAAGAAGCAATCTGGTTTAATCATTTGTAAATATAATTTTGTATATGTTATTAAAAGACGGTCAAAAAAACCTGCAAATGCCTCGACTGACCAATCAGAATCAAGCATTCCTATGTAATAACATAGTAGAAAAGTATTGTATGTTTTTAAGAATGTTTAGGAAAATAAATAGTTCTGGGGCACCTTTGACTACCATTTAATTTTTCCTACTATGGTAGTCAATGATGTCCCAGAGCTGAAAATTGTTAACATTCTTCAAAATATTTTTCTCTGTGTTCATCAGAACAAAGTAATATATACAGGTATGAAATTACATTCCGTTGCGTGTTGCGAATTGGAAACTGTGCATAAAATGTAGGGTGATTAAATGATTTCAGAATCTTCATTTTTGGGTGAACTATTCCATTAATGTTTCAAGCTTGTCATAGGTCATTAAATCTTAAAATTGAACAAAGAGTCATGTTTGGATTGGATAACTTGGTTTAGTGAGCCCCTGCTGGTAGATACTGTAACAGCAGTTACTTTAAAGGGATAGTTTACTTAAAAACAACAATTCTGTCATCATTTATTCACCTTCAAGGCACTCAAAACCTATATATGACTTTTTCTTCTGTGTAACACAAAATAAGATATTTTGAGAAATGTCTCAGTGGTTTTGTGTGTTCATACAATGAAATTCAATGAGCCCGTTGTTTGGTTACCAACATTCTTCAAAATATCTCCTTGAGAAATCATTTTTATTTTGAGTGAACCATCCCATAACCAGTGCACATTTAACTAACCAAAAATGTTAAATGAGTGGTGGGACACTCCAGGATTGTGAGACATTGAATTATCCATCAAAACTAAAAATACAATAACCAATCCTCACTTGAGGGTTCCGTCGGGGTAGTCGGGGATGATGGTGGAGGTGTGACCCAGAACGTAGCCGGGGATCCAGCCCTCGGCCGCTGGGCCTTGTTCTGTGGCGGCACGGAAAACCAGAAACATGTTCTGCTGATTGGAGGCCAATATCTGCACAACCTCTCCTTGATATACATTGATCTCATCCTCCTTTAGAGCCACATAGTCCTGAGTCACCAACATGGTTGACACACTGCTGCTGCTGCTGCTTTCACTCTGACAGAAGAAACACATACATAACACACATCACATCAACACAACATACACAAACTGTGCATTATTATTACTCAAATATGCATATTCAGCTGTATAGAGTATACGAGTAAGTACATACAGTACAAGATATTGAGTCAGTACGATGAAAACTTTCAAGCAACAATTAAAGCAAGAGAAAGCATTTCTAGGAAAAGCAGATTTCCATGTCAAAGTCATTGAGTTTGGAAAATCATCTTTTGAACTAAAGGATCGATCCCACTGACACCAACTACTTTGTACATCCAATTTAAATATCGTCGCTGTCTGGCGGAAACCTCCTATGTCCAAATTTGGTCAATTTCAAATTTTTTCACAAATCGATGCTATTGGTCAGTCCCCATGTGGGTCTGTTATGTTTACAAATTATTAACCAATCTAAAGTGTTGAAAATAGCTTGAGAGCAAATCTCTTAACTCCATTGGACACTTCAACTGTCTGAGAAGTCTCGTAACTCCACCTCTTCTTCACTCCGCGGGAGCCTCTCGGCATTAGGTCTCCTGATTGAAAGTTTTTTAGACAATAACGAGTGAAAATAGTTAGGTTAGATACATTTGAGTAGGTCTGTTTTGTTAAAAATCGATAGCTGTAATGCTTCGGTGCAGAAGGAAGCCCGTGAGCCACGAAGGTAAGTTTGCGAGCAGATTCGGCTAATTTCCGCCTATTAGACAGCCTAGTCAGCTCATCGTTTTTTGTATTACATCACTTATAGTTCTTAAACCTTTAAAATAGAGTTTAGGAAGATGTATGTAACCACAGTCATTAGCTTTGGTTAACGATTGAAGCCTTTTCTCTTGTCAAGAGGCTCAACGCAACCGCCGACTTTATTTGTGTGCAGATTAATTTCCGCCTATATTAGACAGCCTGTTTAACGTTTTATTTTGGTATTGCATCACTCATAGCTCTAACGTTTAAAATAGAATTTAGGAAGATGTATGTAACCACAATCATTAGCTTTCATTAGCTCTTAAAGCCTCGTCTCTTGTCAAAAGGCTCAACGCGACCGCAGACTTTGATGAACACTGCTGGCAGCAGCGACGTCTGTGTCCGTACCATTATCAATAGCCGGGTTTCCATCCAAAGTTGCGAATTTATCTTATGCGCAAAACTGGAATATCGCATAAAACATTTTCGAATAAGCACCTTTTCCATCCAAATAGTCAACCGTCACTTCCTAATAAACTGCCACTAAATATCAGTAAGAAAAGTAAGAGAAGCCACTGAATATAATGATTTTCATATAGAATAATACTTGCGCAAGCAGACGATTACGAAACAGAATAAATGCGGTGCTTTTGTGGATGCCTGCTGTTTGGGAAACACAGTTGTGACAGTTCTAAGAGGCAATTACAGAAATACTTGACGACTTTGCTCAGGCGTTTAAGAATGACCATCACAATATTTCTGATGCTGTGTAACAAGATCAGTACTCTGGTTAGTCAGGTTACGCCGTCTCAATTACGTGACTTTTTGGAGGAATTTATTCGGCAAATGCGTTTCCATCTCACATTATTCGTATTAACCCTTTTTCGCAAAAAAGAAAAACCACCTCATGCGAGCGTAAACACTTTTTGCTAATTAAGGGTTTTTAATTCGAAATTTGGCGTTTCCATCACTCGTTTCTGATGCAAAACTTCAAAATGCGAATAAAACCAGAGTGATGGAAACCCGCTTAATGACAGCGTAATCACGTATCTCCCTGCTCCCAAGTTATAAACATTGTATCTCCGATTAAACATGGTTTTGGTGAAATGTTGTGTTAATGTTGGTACACAACAGTATATGATAGCAATATAAGGTATAATACCAACTTTAACGATACAATGTTTAATAACTCAAAAAATATGCAGTTTTTTTAACTTCTTGAAAAATAATGGTTTTGGAGATACGAGGATTCTGCCCGACAGCGACGATATTTACATTAATACATACGGAAAATGCTTTAATTCAAAGTGACTTTATGAAGTGTTTATCTATCTATCTATCTATCTATCTATCTATCTATCTATCTATCTATCTATCTATCTATCTATCTATCTATCTATCATCTATCTATCTATCTATCTATCTATCTATCTATCTATCTATCTATCTATCTATCTATCTATCTATCTATCTATCTATCTATCTATCTATCATCTATCCAGTATCAGTTTCCTAGGGTTCGAACCTAAGACTATGTATTGTTGGTGCCATGTTCTATGAGTTGAGATTTTATTCCTCACTTTACCACATTTTTCTCCCCCATATTTATGTTTTAAACTGGGATAGTTCACCCCAAAATTCTATTTTCTAAAAATTCTAAAAAGTCTATTTTTTACTCTCTAGTTGTTCCATACCTGCATAAATGCCTTTGTTTGGTTTAACATATTTGGAAGATATTTGGAAGAATGTAAGCAGCTGACATTTAGGGGTTATCATTGACTACCATAGTAGATTTTTTTTTAAATGGTAGTCAAAGGTGCCCCGGAACTTTTTGCTTTCCTAAATTCCTCAAAATATCTTCTTTTGTGTTAATCAGAACAAAAAAAACAGACAATTGTTTTTCCTACTATGGTAGTCAATGATGCCCAGAAATATCAGTGGCTAACATTCTTTGTGTTCAACAGAACAAAGAAATTTAAACAGATTTGGAACAACTCGAGGATGAGTAAATGAAGACAGAATGTTCATTTTTGGGTGAACTATCCCTTTCCTCCGATCGTAT
Organism: Triplophysa rosa; assembly: GCF_024868665.1. Classification (NCBI taxonomy): domain Eukaryota; kingdom Metazoa; phylum Chordata; class Actinopteri; order Cypriniformes; family Nemacheilidae; genus Triplophysa; species Triplophysa rosa. Next base: position 13,516,105 of record NC_079897.1, on the reverse strand, counting down.
TTAAAAAAAAAACAGGTTTAAACTTACAGTAGTTTCTCAAGTAAATCTATCTTAATTTAGGAATTTGTACATACAGTAGTTATAAAAAAACAAGGCAATTTTTTGCTAAATAGGCCTATGGAGTTTCCTTCTAGAGAACAGACTGAAGACATTTCAATTTTTACCCTAAAACTCTCTCTTGAACATGGCTCTAGGTTGAGCCATTTAAACTGTTTAAAGGGAACAAGCCCTTCTATATTTTCTGACCTAACTTCCTATTTAAGTAAGACATGTGTCATAACAGGAACGAAAACTGCACTCGTCAAAGTTTAGAAATCCTAAAAGCTCAATTTGAAGTCTGTCCAAAAGGCACAAGCAAGCTAAATAAAGTGTTAGTAACTGTTAGTTGGCTGGATCACATGCTCCCAATGCTTGTGTATTAGAAAGAAAGTCCTGCAGGTTGACAGCAGACAGTCACCACAGATGCTTGACGGATTGGCCGAGTTATCCTCATGTTAGTGGCTGAGCACAATCAAACCACACCGGTTAATTTTCACATCAGCCTTTGAGAATCCTCTTCTAGTTCCACGCCCAAGCACCCCAGCGGGTTAGTATGAAGCCGGATGTGGAGGTGAAGCAGAACTAGGCCTCGCTGGAGTTAGAGTTTGGCTCTTACCCCATTGCTGTGAGTGGAGTGCAGAGAGTGCTCGCTGGTGGACGAGCAGGTACTGATGCGGTCCAGCTCCTTACTGTGAGCCGAGTGCCGACGGTTCTGACTCTGGATGCGACTCTGCGTCTCGCTCTGCTCTGTGCATGAGCCGGGCCTGCCAGTGAGCGAGACTGGCATCGAGGCCCAAAACGGAGAGACCTTCTGAGCCGGGACGCTCGTTGTAAGGGACGTGAAGTTCTGATGGTTAGAGGGGGAGAGAATGGGCGAGGGCGCCCCAAGACGGGGCTTGGTTAGAGTCAGAGACAGGGGAGCGACTGTGGCTCTCGGGATGGGGGTCTCCTCACGTGGCTCCTTCAGAGGACTTTCGAGGACCCGCATCCTGGGCACCTCACCGTTAACGTCCTGGTCAGGGAGGGGGCACGTACCTGAGGTGCGGTCATCTGGGGCGGGGGCGTGGTGGTGCTGCACAGGCTGGGGGAGACGTGAGGACGGTTGAGGGATTCTGGAGGTCCGGGATCGGGAACCGCAGCCAGGGCCCATGGCTGAGCTGCTGCTGCCTCCTGGGAGTCCGCTGCTGCTGGGGCCGCACAGACCGCTTGCCCCAACATGGTTCCGTTGGTATTCGATGGGTGAAGTCAGTGCTGAGAGAAAAGAAAACTTAGAATCAGACATTTTGACAGGAATGAAAATTTACAGATGCAGTATGGATCAAAACAGGAACGATTCTCACATCAGGACATTATTTCACTTTTGAAGGTTGTGAATTTTTTTAAAGTGCTGCTATGATGGGCACTATGGGTATTTATAAGAGATACACTTTCGTTACCATTGAGGAAGTTTCTCTGGTTCTCCAGGATGCTGCTGATCTGCTGGATCCAGGCCTGGCAAACCAGCCGGTTGGAGGAGTGGAGGACATAGTGTTCTGTACTGCCAGACGATGATCTCGACGTCAAAATAAATTTACAAGGGTCATTGTCAGGACTCTCTTCTAGACCCAACCAACTGACCTACAGGGCAGACAGAGATTTTAAGCAAGGAGAGCGAGTAGAATACCGTGTATAGGGTTCACAGCTTGGCTGGTTAAAGCTGGTCTCCCAGCCTGATTTTGGCTGAACAGGCTGGAACCCACCAGCTAAAACCAGCTGAACACCAGCTTGGCCAATCTGGAAACTTGCTGGTCTTAGCTGGTTAAGGATGGAAGTAGCAGGTTTAATCGCCTGGCAAAACTGGTCAACCTGGTGTTAAGCTGGTGGGTTCCAACCTGTCCAGCTAAAACCAGCTTGACCAGATTAAAAACTGTCCAAAACCTCACCAAAACCAGCCTGCTTCACCAGCTAAAACAAGCCTAAGCTTTTTTCAGTAGGGTTAGTAAAGTCTACATACTTTTATGCTGTTCTTAAACAGATAGCCTGGCATGGAGAAGCCCTTCTTCTTATCCAGAGGTTCACTGAAGATAACTATCTGCTCAAAGAGGAAGACTCGCCTCTCCTTCATACGGGCAAGAAGACCACCGTCCTGGTCCGAGACCATGAAAGTGTCCTGGAGAAGCAGTCGACCCTGGGCTACGATCTTACCCTGAACACACATATAATGGAATAAACAGGGAATTAAAACCACACAAAGGAAAGTTAAAACAAAACTAAAATAGCACAGTTGAACTGTTAAAGGGATCCTCCACCACAAAATGAAAATTCTGTCTTCTTTTACTCACCATCAAGTTGTTTCAAACCTGCATACATTTATTTGTTCCGTTGAACACAAAAGAAGCATGTAGAAAACGAAACAGTACTGGGTGTCATGGTTCTGCCCCACCTTGTCTTGCTTCTCTTGACCTAGTGGCAGAACCATGATAGAACCTCTTGTTTATGTGGAGAGTGACGTTTTGTCCCTGTTGGTCTTCCACTCTCCGGTGTGGCGTCTCTGTTCCCGCCCTTTCATCTCCTCGTTATTGTTTGTTAATTAGTTCATGTCCTGCACCTGTCCCCTCTTGATTTATCCCCTTTATTATGCCCTTGTGTCTTCTGTCTCGTGCTGGTTCATTGTCGTTTGTCTGGTGAGTGCCTGTTCTGTGTTAGTCTAGTCTAGTGTAGTCATTTGTAGTTCATGTCATGTTATGTT